>NC_073691.1:4337325-4483647 GCF_029784155.1 Uranotaenia lowii
AATCCGTAACTACACCTTGGAAGCCTTGGCGGCCAAGGTCCAATTTCCGTGTATGCACGCGACTCGGGGCTGCAAGGTTCGGCTTCCACTGCAACTGCTCTGGTGGCACAAGGATCGCTGCGGCTTTAAGCAGATCGAGTGTTTTATGGGGAAGGTTTGGGAGAACTGTAGCTGGCAGGGTTGCGAGAAGAATTGGATCGCTCACTGTACCGAGGAGCACCAGGATAAGGTTTACTGCAGCCCGGACATAATCCTGACCTGGAACTACGCCGCCGATAGTCAGCGGTGCATCCAGCTGCAGTCGGTGATTGCGTACTACGTGGTGAGGACCTACGGGGAATACTTCAATGTTTACCAGATCTACGATCAGAACAGCAGACGGACCATTTGGACGGTGATTTGCGCTACGAAGGAGTCGAAGGTTAGTGGGAGGTTTGCGTTCGAGCTGGAGCTGTATTCGCCGGTGGATAGCGCCAAGTTGTTGGTGCAGCGGTTTCCTTGTCACTCGGAAAATGACGCGGATTTTCTGAAGGATGGCAACTGTGCCAAGATTGCGATCGGGGAGGCCGTTCGGTTTATGACTAAAGATAAGGTGAGTGGCGAAGGTTTGAATCTAAATTTGAACAAATTTTTATGATAGCTTTCAACCTTGTTTGGATAGATGAACTTACAATGCTCGGGTTTCCATTTCAAACCGCTGCTGGTTAAAATAGCAAACATACTATTTACGATTATGAGATATTGGTAAACAAAAATTACAGTTTTTCAAAAGGTAAAACAAAAAAAATATTTCTTTTTTTTTAATTACTAAAATTGAAACCTTTGTCCATATTTCAAAATTCCTAAAAAAGAACAATGTCAAAATGACGATATTTAAAAAAAAACAGTACGGTGCAAAATTTCAAATCAATCGGACTTGATATAGGGGTACCTCAAAGCGCTCAAATTTTGTTTTCTTACCCTAAAAAATCGCCTAAGGGGGAGGGGGAATATGTGGTAAAGGAAATACGAAAAATCGAAATTTTAGTTTTGATGCCAAACTTATCACTAAAAAAAATGGGGCCCAAAAACAACTTTCTGGGACTTAGTCGGTGTTTTGAAAAACCACCAAGTTCGATTAAGCAGAAATTTTGAACAGGTCAGTTATTTGGGCCAATCTACAAAATGTATAATTTTGTTCCATACATTTATTGTCACCCTAATGTACGTACAGTTAAACATGAATGATTGAAAATAAGAAAAAACAATGTACGTACAAGATGAGTACAAGAAATGACAATAAAAGTAATTCGCTCAAATGAGACCAAATACTTCAACAAAGATCGAAAGAGAAAAAAAAAACAAAAAAAATAAGACAAAAATTAAAACTAATCTGTCATGACATGCTTGTATGGTGTATTTTAGACACGAAAATGAAAAAAAAAAACGAAAAATAATAAACAAAAAAAGCTTGATATAGGGGAAAATGACAATAGGGGAGATGGGGGCATAATGGCCACCTTAAGGAAAACGGTTATTTAACCATAGAAAATAGCTATAATATGGAGGTTACATATTGTTTCGTGTTCAGACACTTGAAAAGCCTATTCCCTAACGGACTGAAACGTGAAAAACTAGATGAAAACGTTGAAAAATGCATTTTAAAAAATTTTGCCAAAAGCTGAAAACCAGCCACTGTGGAGGCATAATGAGAACCCCCCCCTGAGGCAGTATGAGCACCATTAATCAGAGCAAGATGTGCATTTTGCCGGGGAATCTAGCAGCGAATTCAATTCGATGAAGTCAGGTGAGTCGTAGATTCATCAAACAAAGCAATAACAAAATAATCTAGGTCTGTTTGTAGAATACAAACAATTCACGCACGCTCATACATTAAGTGCTTTGTTCGGAGGATGATGCTACTAGCCGTATAATGTAACAATAAAAAAATCGATCATGAATTGTGAATGGGAAAAAATCACCTCGAACAGAAATCTAACTCTAGTCCTTTGATTACCTCTCCGACACCTTACCAATAGGCTAAATTGTCGGATGAAAACTAGTCAAGGTGTGGCGCTATAAATCAATTTTAATTCGCTGCTAGATTCTACGGCAGAAAATGCTCATTATGCCTCTATAATATGGTGCTCTATATGCCCCTAGTCAACAAATTTAAGTAAAAACGTGTTTTAAAATTGATAAAAGTGAAAAATCAAAAATTTGGTAAATGGTAAAAATTGAGAAACAATGTGCACATCATGTTGCAGTGCGTACATTACAGATCAAGGTTATTTTAAGATCATAAGAGCTTATTTCGTGGTGCTCAAAAATTATAATATTTTCGTAACTTGAGAACCAAGCTAGTTTTTTTTAAATATTTCTGTAAAGATGATAAGGAGATTCCTTTTTTTGTGAAAAATTAATAATATAGGAAGTACGAAACAAATCCTCATGAAAATTTATTTAAGAAAATACGCACTTTCGTAGAAAAGCGTAGTTCTCATTATGCCTCGGGTGCTCGTTATGCCCTCATCTCCCCTACAACACTAAGAAAAGATCAAAAGAAGTACATCTTTAATAACAAAATACTTAAAGAAAAAAAAATTACACGACAGTCAAACATAATCAAAGACGAAAAATAAAAAGCTGATGGAACAAAATAAAATTTAATTTTTACATTTTTTGTCATTTCTTTAATTTTAGTATTTTTTGTTTTTTTTTTAATATTTTTTTTTGTTTGTAATTTTTGCAATATTGTTTTTTGGTCATTAATGTTTTTGATGTTTGCAATTTTTATAATATTTATATCTTTTTCGTTATTTTTGAAAAAAAAAAATTTTTTTTGTTATTTTTGATATTTTCGGTAAATTTGGTCATTTATGCATTTTTTGTTGTTTTTTATTTGTTGCCATATTTGTTAATTTTGTCTTTATAATCATTGAAATCTTTTTCAGTCATTTTTGTCTCTTTCTTATTTTTTTACAATTCCTGTAACTTTGGAAATATTTGAAGTTATTGATTTTTTGTCATTTTTATTTATTTATTTATTTGTGATTGTTGTCATTTTTGTCTCTTTTGCATGTTTGACGATTTTCTTAAATTTTAGTCTTTTTGGTGATTTTTGACAATTGATATTTTATATATTTTGTTACTCATGTCATTTTTGTAATTTTGGACATTTTTGTATTTTTTGAAATTTTTATTATTCTATTAAAAAAAATTGTGAATGTTGATACTTTTTTAATTATTTGTCTTTTTTTCAATTTACCTTTCTTTTCTTTTTTGATGATTATGTTATTTTTTACTAATTTGGTATTTTTTTGTTATTTTAGTCTTCTTGAAAATTTTTGTTATTCTGGTATTTTTACAGTTAGTTTTTTATCACTTTTGTTATTTTAGAAATATTTCTATCTTTTTTTTTTCTTTTTGGAGATTTATATTATTTTGATTTTTTTTGTCGATGTTCATATGTTTTTATCGTTTTGTTATTTTTATACACTTTTTGTATTTTTTGTTTTTTTTTTTGTGGGTAATTTTATCATTTTTACTTTTTGGTTATTTATGTAATTTTGTGATGTTTGCGATTTTTGATGATATTTATAATTTTTTCGCTATTTAAAAAAATAATTTTTCGTAATTCCTGATATTCTCGGTCAATTTTGTCATTCTCAGGGCTAGAAGCGACCATGCGGTAAAAAAGTAGGGCAACATAGTTACTTTGAAGTGAAATTAGGGTAAAATTAGTGACCAGATCAAGATGAAAACTAACTAAAAAATGACATTTAAAACTAAAATAAAACGCTTTAAAGACAATTCTGTTAATTGAAAAACGTTTTCTGGAAGGCTGTTGGCCTCACTTGTAGAAAAGCAATATGATGAGCTAAAGAGGATAATTTTAAATGAGCTTAGATAATTTAAGAATAGCGACCGCAGAATCCTAAAGTTCTAAAGAAACAATGGGAGGGAACCAAAAGATCATACTGTAAGGACTAGGACAACTTAGCCCGACAAAAACTACAAGTTTATCCATTTTCTTTGAAAAAAAAACCCACAAATTTTGAAAATTATATTGAAAAAAGTTAACCATTCGAAATAAATTTACATAACCCAAATTTTCAACAAAAGTGTGATATGTGAGAGATCTACAAATGCAAATGAAAAACCAGCACATGTTTAACGAAAAGTTTAAAGAATTTACTTGAAATTGAGTTAAGATTTACATTTATCGAAATTTCATTTCATGAAAAAATCATGAAATTAAAAATTGGGAGGACCTCATGAAAAAGTGACAAAACAATGATAGATGTTTAAAAAAAGATAAAGGACAAAATGTTGACAGAAAATTGACAATGACTTAAAGAAGCTTAGCGAAAAAATTGGCTTAAGATGATAATAACACAAAAAAGGCTAAATAATTTTACGAGACTAACCTTCAAGGTAGAATATAATTTTTCAAATTTAAAACTAACTCAAAGAGAATTTACTTACAAAAATGGAACATTTCCTAAGAGATTCACTGCAGACTTTGTTGCATGATCCACATATCAATCATTAGAAAGATTAACTAGAAAAAAATGATGTTCAAAGAGGAATTTAAAAAAAATATTCATATATGATTTAACACGACAATTCTTTAAAAAAATAACAGATCCATGAAACACCTCGGAAATATTGTATCCATCCAAGAAACACCTATTGGAATATTGTAGAAAATATATCAGTAAACCTCTAAAAAGGTGCAAAAATTACTGAAAGTTATCGAAAACATCAAAAAGGGTTTGAAATCTATGTATCCAATCTACCAATCTTTCAATTGATTCGAAAATGTCTGAAATAAGGGAACTGAGAAATGAAATATCTGATATTTTCGATTCAATTAAGTCACTTTTCACAAGTTTATTTTCCATTCAATACAACCAAGAGCATTGAAAGCATGGAATGTTTCCTGCCATGTGATTTAGTGCACTGTACAGATTTTGATTGACTTTTTTAAAATTAAGTTGAGAATTATTTTTAACAAATTCAAGCTTTAAAAGTCATAACACTTCAAATCTTGGTTAAACATGTTGTAATAGTGTCACTTCAGGAAAAAAAATTTCTTGACACGAATGCCAAAACGTTGGTAAAGTGTCACAAATAAACAATACACAAAATATTTTTTAAGCAAAAAACTATTTTTGTTTAAATTGCAATTGTCATTCATATAATGTTTAATTGTAAGCGATATATCAGTGCAAAACTAAACAATAATCTTCCTTACTGAATCCGAGCCATTCTCTAAATTTAGGTCGTGTGAATTCTCACAGGACTCGAAAGGAAAGAAAAGGAACCCGTCAAATAATAAACGAATAACCTAATTATAAAAAAAAATAATAAATACCACTAACGTTTTTAACGTTTTTAATGAGTAGAAAAAGTTTAAAAAATAAGCTCAGTTGTAAGGAAATTATATACAAAATAGTGACTTTAGGGACCAAATTTCAAAAAAAAAAACTTCTAAGTGACCAGCCTAAAAAAAGTGACAAAGTTACTAAAAAGTGACCAACTTCTAGCCCTGCATTCTTGCATTTTTTGTTATTTTTGTCTTTTTTATTTTTTGCTATTTTTGTTAATTCTGTCTTTTAAATCATTTCAGTCATTTTAGTCATTTTCGTAATTTTTTCTATCTGTTTTTATTAAAATTCTGATTAATTTTGAATTTTTGTATTTTTCAAATTTACCTTTTTAATCTAGTTTTTGAGGATTTTATCATTTTTGCCTTTTTGGTCATTTTTGTAATTCTATTTTTTTGATAATTTTTGTTATCGTGGAGGATTTTATCATTTTTGTTTTTTTGGTCATTTTTGTAATTTTTTGTTTGGATAATTTCTGTTATCGTGGTGATTTTTCACATTTTTTCATCTTAAATTTTTATAACTTTTGTTATTTTTGACATTTTTGTTATTTTTGAAGGCTTTCAATTTTTTGTTTTTTTTTTGTTGTTTTTTTTATGTTGTTGATTTTTGACAATTTTCATATTTTATTAATTTTTTTTTTGCCTTTCTTTTCAATGTGTCGTTTTTGTTATTTTTATATTATTTGTAGTTTTTTTTTTTTTTTTGGTAATTTTATCATTTTTGCCTTTTTGGTCATTTTTGTAATTGCATCGACTTATGCTTAGTCCCTGAACTCCAACAGGCTATTTTTTCTTGTCCGGTACAACTGTGTTCGATGTTTACTCTTGGGCTCGAACTCGCAGACATCGGCTCAGGAAACAATGGTCTCGCCAAATAAGCTATATCACAAGCCCACTAGTTTATAAATGACCAGATTTGTAATGCGGTCAATTTACGAGACTCAAATATAATTTAAGTTTAGTAGAGCAAGGTTAATGTAATTGTGAAAGGTGATTCACCCCACACGGTAATAATTTCTAGAGAAAAATGCCTGTGCGGCAAAATTTGTTAGATGTTCTGAGCGTTTTCTTTTTAAAAACGTTTGAAGATTTATTGGCATGTTCTAGTATGATGTATCACGGCATTATTTTCGTACCGTTATCACAAATCTCAGCTCAACCGCGTGCTCGGTTTCCTTGTTATCGATTTTGGCGCAACCAACTACGACAATGCAGTTGAAAATTTCGTTCTACTTCGGTTGACATTGACGCAAAGCAAAACGGTTCCACGATTAATCAGCATTGGAATCATCTGATTTGTCACTTTCTGCATAAATTTTGGTTTCCTTTTAGTCAGTTAATTTCTCGTTAAAAATTGACAATCGATTTGTTCTTATAGATTATAGACGACATTTGGCCATGACTATTGTTAGAAAAAGAAAACCTAATAAAATGATACAAAATAACCATTTTAGAGAATGTGCAGTATTAGATTTGTACTTAATCAGGTAGATAAAATCAGTTACGCAAGGCCAAGTTTAGGTTTAAAAGTTACTCATAGAATTTTTTCGGATCATTATTATATGTAGATTCGGCTTGAAAATGTTCAACAATATTATCGCACTGCTAAGTAAAATTTTATAAAAAATCTTCGAGCTCCCTTTGATGCTTAAGGGGGGGGTAGGGTCTAACACTTTCAAAAAATCGATTTTTTTTATTTTTTATTTTCTTATTGTAAAACATTTCAAGAATGTTGTGTCAAATTTTCAAGTCAATTGAAGCAAAACTGTAGAAGTTATAGGCCTTTATCTCCTCCTATATAGCACTGCAAGAAAGCAAGAGCAGAAACTTCAAACGCGTTTTTCTCGAAAGCACATTTTTAAAGTCCGTGGACATCGTCATTTGAAAACTACTTATCCGATTCTTTTCAAATTTGGAACATATTTTCTACATATAAAATACCAGACCCCAACGTTTTTGTTTTTTTGTTTTTTTACTTTGGGGAGATTTTACAGATAAAAAATGGCGGATTTTTTCGTGAAAAATCGTAGTTTTTACTTCAAACAGCCATAAAAATTTCATAAAAATTTTTTTAAGTTAAATAAAAACGTTGGGGTCCAGAAAAACATCTATTAAAAATATTTTGCTCGGATTTTTAGATTTCAGATGATTCTGTGCTGAGATACAGTGTCCACCGCAAATCCTGTTTTCTAAAAGGCATCCTCGAAAGTGCTCCGTCACCGGCTCATTTTTCAATATTTTTCTACGAAAAAATTACTAAATGTTCTTTTAACAATGCTTTGTATAATGCAAAAAATTTGAATACATTTGTTTGAACGATAGCTCTAGAAAGAAATCGTGAAAATGGTGTTTTTTTTTTACCCGTTAGACCCTACCCCCCCCTTAATACAAGTAGAATAACTATAAAACTTACCTTTCCCGTTTTCTCCAGATCCTCTACTACCGGGTACGCATTATCGAAGTCACTCCGCTGCGCAGTCGCAGTTTGGTGCTGCTGGCAAGCCCAAAACTGTCCACGGTGGCCGCCAACTCCCGCGGTCAGCTTCTTCCGCTCGACTATTCCTGCACCCAGATCGAGCACTCAAATATGAAAGCCGTCCCGGAGGGGTCCATCATTGTGCGCACCGCAACAAGCACCGGCGATCTTACCCGGATGCAATCGAACGAGAGCGACGAACGAACCGATTCCAGATCGGATTGCTCATCGGTCGAACACGAAGAACTCCCAGAGGATGAGCAACTTTTGACGAGTGCCTCAAGTCCTGTGTTAAATCGAGTCAACTCGCTCCCGAAACCTCCTAGAAGGGTGCAGATGCAACAAACGACGACGGCCGAAAATCACCAGGTGGTTCTTTGCCGACTGGTAGACCAACAGGAAGGCGTAAAAATGAAACCGGCCTACCGGATCGGGGGAGAATCAATCGTATCCGAGCAGGGAAACAGAAAACCTTCCGTCGATAGTTTGAATTCTTCCTCGGCAAAAGGTCTGTCGCGCTTCTACAACGTCACCTCCTACAAGGCCGCGAAACTGTGGAACAAAACCACCGGCGGCAAGGCGGTCAAATGATCGATCGATGGTCGCCGTAATCGATTGGTTGATTGGTGGTCGAATATGTTTTTAGAATAGATAGTACACTAAGTAGAAGGTTGAGTTGATTTTGTTGAACAGTTTTTAATAAACACCAACACAATGTTAAATCCTTGCAATTTGTTGTTTTCAATTCTACGGCCTACAGTTCGTTATCCTCCGGATGGTACAGCTCACTGAGAAGCCGATAGACGTAAGATGGTGCATTTCCGCCGCTGGAAAAAAAATCTAAATAAAGTCGTTGATTGCTTATGTAGAGAAAAATATATATTTTTTGTCTTTAAAAGATTTAAGCTTTCCGTTTATATCCTGCGTTCTGGAGTCTAATAGTCTTTTCAAAGCTATTAATTATCAGTAACACAAGCTTGCACTCTGCACTCGTGCCTCGTAACCCATGGGAAGCCATTGTACGCTATTACTTTTGGCTGATAACATCAATACAAAAAATGATTTTTTTTTAAATTATAAAGGCTTCTACTTACGTGTTGGTAATAAAAAGCGTTACCAGCTCCGGCGGAACATAATCAAACACCGGATTGTATGCCTTCGAGAAACGCGCCGCCGGCGACTGGTACGGGATCACAGCCTCAGCATTGCCCAGAATGTTGAAATCATCCTGATCGTAATTGGACAGATGGACGGGCGTCAGCTTGTAGGTTGGGGCCAGCACAATAACCGGCACCGAGAAATGTTTTGCAGCCAGTGCCAGCGAATAGGCTCCACAGATGGCTCTTAGTCCCCCGTTTGCCAGCACCGAATGCGTTCCGATGATTACCTTATTGACACGGGACATCATGGCAAAAATGGCCGAGTCCGGTATCAGGGTAGTTTGAATCTTAGTCTTTCCCAGGCTAACGGCTAACTGGTGGCCTTTGCAAGCCGGAGCACATTCCGCCACAATCACTTCGATGGTTCGGTTTTCCGCTGCCTTCTTTAGAAACTTTTCAACCGACTTCGAGTGGCCAATGGTCATAATAAGCTCGGACGAGTGAATGTGTTCCGTAGCCTGGGAGGACAGATTGTCGGCGCTGGTTTCCAACTCGGTTGCTATTTCGCTCAGATGATCTAACAGCGCTTCCTTCAGGCCTGCCTGGTGTATTGTGTAGTCACCGGAACGTTGCTCACTGGTTTGAGTCACCAATTTGTGCAGGGACAGGGCCGTTTGTGCATCGTCTATGTGAACTCGCAGCTGGGCCGAGTCGTACTCTTCCCGTACAATCTTTAAGATCCGGCGAACCGTGTTAGCAATAACGATATCCTGAGGGAGAGCGGAAACCAAGAAGCGACCCTGGTGCCGTATGAGCTGCATTAAATTCCTGCAACAGGGAAACAAAATTTAATTCATTGGAACGGTTCCCGGTATAAAATCAATTTTACTCAGCCGTGCTCCATTCCGACTTGTTTATCAAACTGGTGAGCAGCTGCAGGGTTTTGGAGGTCAATTTATGGGCCCCAACAATTTTACTAGAAGAAATGAAAAAAAAAAATTAAAAGGTAAAGTGAAATCGTGGCACAATTATTGTGAAATGGTTCCCCTTGAAGAATACTCACTGTAACCGAACATCGTGCACAAACTGGGAAATTTCCGGTGTAGGGCAATCAGCTTGGGTACCAGTCATCGTTAGTTGACAAAACTGAAGCTTTCACGCAATGCTGAAACCGAATAATTGAAAAAAAAACGCGATAACAACGTGAAAACTTCCGATAAGTACAAGAATGCTGCAATATTTTCGAAAAGCAAAACGTAAACAAACCGATGCTCTGTTTTATCGACACATTCAAAACTTGCTGATTTGTGCCAGCGACCCATTGTCGGGCACGCAGAAAAAAAAACAAATTAAAATGTTCTTCTGTTAGTTTCGTGGTTTTCATTAAAATTTTTAGATTATTTTAAATGCGATCTTTTTTTAATATTTTGCTTTAGTTAGAGACAAAAGGAACGTCTAATAACGTGGCAGCTCATTAACCAGAAGTCAAAACTCATAAAGAAACTGCCTCTTGATTTTTTTTTTCAAAAACTCGTACACCACATGTTTAATTTAAGGAACTTTTTCAGAATATATTTTACGACAATAATTATCAAATATTTCACCAATTTCACAATGATACCGAAAAATAAAACTTCACATCGAGGACTAATGAAAACATGAAAACTTGCCCTTTACAAATGTTATGATTGCTTGTGGTTTATCCCTCGATTGATTTCTCGCCGGAAACCGTTTGTTTTTTATTTTTTTAAAGTGTCTGCGTTTTTCCGGTTTGTGGTTTGAACTATCCCCAGAAGTCTTTCGGAACCGAAAGGCCTGAGGACGAGTTTTTTTTTAGTAATCTGAAGTTATCCAGTTTCATGTAACGAGCGCTGGAAGTTTTACGGGATGTGTAAGCGATACAGGAAGTTTTAAGTGGTTTTAACATAGCCGGTTGTGAGTTAGTAAATAGAGGTAAATAGTTAAATGGAAAAGGGGTCGGGTGGAGTGAAAATAACAGTTTCTGAAATTCGAAACAAATAATCGGCGAAAACGGTAAGTACCTTTGGATCCGTTATTATGTATTTAAATCATTATACATTCAAAAATACCTTGTCTCAAGAAAAACATCCTGAGCGCCGATTGGTTCGCTGATGACAGAAAATCCAGGACCGTATTTAAGGGGGGGAGGAAAGAGGTTGCTTGAAAAAGTAGGAAGACCGAAAAGGCAACAGAGTAATTTCCGTGGGATTTGCTGAAATTTGGTACCTTCATAAGTACACTGCAAAAAAATCCACATATTTGGAATATGTGTTCGGCTTATAGATTTTTGCCATTTTTATTCCCATTTGGAAAATACGTGTCCAAACATATGTAATTCAAGATTATAACTTTTATATGCGTCACATAAAAGTTATTTACCACACATAAATATTATGAGCATTCATTTGCATTGTACTAAAAATCTGCCTACTTTAAGGCGTTTAAATGCTTGCTTACTCAAGGCGATTTCTAATGTTCAAATTCATTTTTCAGATGAAAATATAAACTTATTTTGACACATTCCTGTAGGAATAAATATTTGTTTTATATTCCGGCATGGATAACAAGCATCTCAGTCAGAGTTTCCTGCGGAGAAAAAAGTGGATCAATGAAGATTCGCTGCTATAATTTTAACCATTACTCACCTAATTAGTTGACAGTACGCCAACTTTTTCTCCAGGTCGACCATTTTGAAAACACGATAATTTTTTTCAAAGACTTAAATCATATAATTTATGTGTCAATATCATATAAACTTCATATTTCGAACATGAATTTTATGTACGACATATGATAATCATATGAACCATATAGAATCTAAGCGTAGAACAATTTTGAAGACGTATGTTTGGGGAAATATTCATCCTAAGTGTGAATTTTTTGCAGTGTACAGGATCCGACGACGACGAATTTATTTAAATTGGAAGTGTTTAGAAAAATTACATAAAATCTAAGTTATGCACCAGATGTAGATTGAGATATGACGAATCGATGGGTATTCTTAACTCGAAATTGAAATTTTTTGCACTTTTACCCTTCTGATCCTTAGGGCCTCAGTTCACGTTTGAAATTTTATAACTTTTGACTCTGATGCGGGTGTACGATTCTAAGATGCCTTATCTCTTCTGTAAAATTGTGATGGTGAATCTGCCAGGTAGTCTATTTTCGATAGCTATGACGACCCATCCCTTCTCCTTCTATCAATGAGAAAGCGATTCTTTCTGACATTGGCGAATCCGCCAAATCGTTTATTCGAATAACGACAATTTTATGACGAAACGCCTTCTTATACTTCCCAATGAAGAAACCGCAAAATTATTTTATATCAATAGCGAACTCATCTGATATTTTTCTTTACCCGAACCCGCTCTACTATTTTTCCATGGCGAACCCACCTCATCATTCTTTTCAATGACGAAACCGCCTGATTACTTTCACGCTCAGTTTTGCACCAGGTCATTATCAGTTGTGCACTTTTTTTCTGTCTTTTTGGTCGTTTATTGTCTCAGTTTTGCACCGGTAGTGCTCCAGTTTTGAACTGAGAGTGAGGTGAGGTGTGAGGTTGTGCCATCCAGAATCAAATCCACACTGATAGCACTGACCATATGGACTGGTCACTCGATTGCACACGTTGGATATTTTTTATCCAGCAGTACGCAATATAGATTCCAGATTGCGCAACGATCGCTTTTGATGAAATGGTATCCCAGTTGGAAAGTGCCTCCCACCTTTCAAGGAAAAAACGGGCAATTTCGACGATATAATCGGGCTTAACAGGTAATATTTTCTCACATAGAATTTTTTGTCAAATTATGCAAGATTCGCAATACCGACGATAGGTGGCAAAATTAGACAGAAAATGATCGGAGATTTGTTCTAATTTTCATGTACGCATAATCGGGTGCTGATAGTGTGCCGATTTTTGACATTCTTCAGTTTATAGAGAGTGGTGTTCGGATAGCTTCAGATATGGAAAGAACCCCCATACTATTTTTGCGAGTTTCCTCAAGTCATTCAGTGGTATATATTTTTTAATATAATAATAAACGATTACTAATAGTTATTCCTTTAGGTTGTTTTTTTTTCTTCTTTTGTTTTGTTTTGTTTTGTACATATAACTGGGGCCGCCATGTTTTTTTTATATATTTTCTTTTCATTATTTCCTCATCTGCTGCTCCAAACGTATCAAAAAATTATCTTGGTTTGAGATTTCTGTTTCTAATTCAAATTTCGAATTCTTTCTATTTTCTCCACAAGTAGTTGTAATAGCTAGTTTAAGTAGAGTTAGTTGGAAAAGTTAGTTAGTTGTGTGTTTTAGTAAGATTGTTTGACAGAGAATTAGTCTGTCCGGTTTTCTTCTTTCGTTTTGGTATTGTTGATTGAGCTGCTTGTATGGTGTTTGTTTCAGAGCTATATAGGATCACACACGTAAAACTGGATTAAGCTTTAGTACGTTCTTTGATGCTTGGTGGTTTCACGAATTACAACACAGTGTTTTAGAACCTTCCGGTGTAGTGTAGTGCCATTTGATTTTTATTTTTTTGGTTGGTAAAACATTCATTTTATAGATTCTTACAGTTGACATTTTTTTTCAAAAGGTTACGTCCAGCTAAAAAAAAGAGTTGGTAAATTTCGTCTTAAGCTAGATGCTCGAAAATCGCTAGAGAAAAAGAAATTGTCGTAGAATGATGTAAATGGCATTCCGATCGTGATCAGTTAAATGCAGATTTAGAGCCTTATCGTTTGATCTCAGAAACGTATCAACATCACACAATAACAATGGAACTATCGCATGTTTTAACTGTGTTTTTTAATTTTTTTTCTTCCTCTACTATTGATTTCGAATAGTTAATGCTACAGGTCATAAAGAAATTCATGCACAGCTACTGAATAACATGTTGTTGTTAACGTTTTTTTGGGTAAACGAAACGAAAATATCTCAGGGCGTCGTCCGTTGAACTCGTTGTCTATTTGATTTGCATCTAGTATTTTTTTTGTTTTGTTTTAAGATTCATTAATTTAATATTTCTCAACACATTTCAGCGAATATCTCAACAGTTTGCTCCCACCGACTGTTGTTGTGGTTCTAACATGTTGTTCTTAACGGTATAGCGGCTATATTTTGCAACAAAAGAAACCATTTATTCATTTATTTCTGATTAACGCGCGATCGCTTCCGATTCTTGCGCCAAATATTTTCCCCTCTCAGAGAAAAGGACGCTTCCGTATAAGGTTTAACTACCACCACAGAATAAAGATTGGGTAAAATATTTAACATCCAGCGTTTCTTGGGAACGAAAGGCTGCACTGCGGTTTTCGAATATTGTCGCTTTTAAGACTATTTAAACGCTTGCGTTTGACTGCTTTTTCTTAACTAACCTCTTTTTTGAGGAGTTGAAGGTTTTTCAAATGATCGTAAGAACAAAAAAGGAATAAACAGTATTTTATTGTAGTAAAACCGATAGATTGATTCTCACGAGAAAGCTTCACAACCGATAGAAAGTTTGTCATAAATTCTAAAAACAAACATGAAACTTAAACTCTTGAAAATTTTAAACAAATCATGAAGCTAAATGTATCCAACGAACAAAAAACAATGAAAAATCAAATCGAAAGACTTCTCGTTTAAGATTCACGTGAGCCAGAGCTAATTGGTTTACTGGTTTCATCATCGTCATCATCTCTAATTCTAAATTTAGGCTAAGCTTTTGTTTTTTTTCAGTATCACGGTCGCCATTCATTTTTTTCTTTTCCGGGTGATCGTCCGTCACAGTTTGACCTGCAAACAGCTTTTTTTTCTTTTACAACTCGTCTCAGTCATATTGTTGATCAGCGGCACCCAACCCAAATCCTAGAAGGGTTGGGGGCTTTGAGAATTTTGGGCTTTTGGGTTTATATTTTCATCGAGTGAGTGGTAAGTATGGCATGGATTAGCTACTAAAATTATAAATTTTTCCCATCTGTTAGAGTTTTCAGCCAGTTTCTCTTTTCTTTTGCCGTTTGGTGGGAAGATTTATTTTCACTTAAAAATGGAATGTTTTGCTCTTTCTTCCAACATCAACGATTTGTCTTTCCTGATAACCATCTTATTACGATCGAAAAAAATATTACAATTTTCGAAACAACTTTCACAGGTCATGCGGCAATCGTCGTCTTACAGTCACACTTATGGATAAATTTAAGTTTGCTTGATATATCGATCACAAACACGCGCGTGAACACACACACGTGAGTGCTAGTCGTCACGGGGCGCTTAAGTACCGGAATGGGTTATACGAAGATCGATCCTCGGGGCAGCTGCTTACTCGTGAGCTTCCGATTCCTGCTGGACCAGTTTGAAGCGGCGTGGCGACTTGATGGCGCTGGGCGTTGAGGCGAGGTTCTTCAACGCTCCAACCTGGGCCAGATGCTTCCGAATCAGCCGGGATACCAGGATCTGCGGGCGCTGCTGCCACTCGTTCATGACCTCCTTCGGGGACATCACCTGGTCGCCCTTGAGCCGATCCAGCAGCGTTACGCAAACCACGGCGGCCTTGATGCCGGCATGATGGGTCAGCGCCGCAAAGATGGTGCACTCCATCTCGATGTTCACCACCCCAAAGTTGTGCAGCTTCTCGAGGTAGTCCATCTTATCCTGCTCCGAGAAGTCGCAGAACGCTCCATCCAGCCGACCTTGACCTGAAATTGGGAAAAATTTTAAACAAAGATAGGTGAAATTGCGATCGATTTCGTACGAACGTTTTTTTAACTAAAAGATTTGGATAGCTCCTCTAGAAAATATGTTTCTTCCCTAATCGGATTGGGTCCTACTTAGAAAGAGCCCAACGACTTGTCCTATGAGGATGCTCCCCCGTAAATTTGTAAATCAGTAAAAAAAATACAACCGGCGACCTACGGCTCCTGTTCTATATTGTTAAAACCTATCCAGTAGACTACCGGTCGGTCACAACCGCATCTGTGTAATGGAAGTAGAGTAGTATCCTGGAGTTTTAGAGGTTGACGTCAACCTTAGTTCTCCCGTGAGACGCAACGAACTTGGTACTTGGAATGCCCCAAAGCACATCGATGACTTCGTTGGAAGTGAGGGTGCGCTTCAGATTACTTTTACAGGCTTATAACGACAAGAACATCTATGACGTCACGTACGGAGGCCTTCACCAAAAAGAGAGTTAAGAGAGGTGTTAACAATTACCGCGGAGTTTCAGCTCTGTGTGCGATAGCCAAATTGCCAGCCCGTGGTTTTTTGGATACCATTTTTTCGTCCTGCAGACCCAAACTGATATCATCAGGTACATTTGATAAAGTGAACTGAGCTCCTGTGGATCTTCACAAGACTGGCTTCGGAGCTACTGAATGGGTCGAAAGTTTACCGTTTTAACCAGTCGCAATTTTCTAGAGAATTCCTTGCTTCTTCCGGTGTACCACATGGAAACCATCTAAGGTCTTTATTGTTGAGATTCGTCTCATCGAAGCAATCGATGAGATGATTAGCAACACACGCATGATGTTTGTTAGTAATGAATAAACAATTTATAATTGTAAACATGTTAATGGTTTTGTATTTAAGGTAGTGAATTATTAAAAATATAGTATACCAAGTTCTACCAGCAAGTAGTACAGATCTCTCCTTTCGATTGTCCAAAGTGCTGCTTCAACATGTTATGGGCCCAGCACTTGTGGAAAGGAGGAGAAGAGGAATCAACAGTGGCAAGAAGTGTCAGCGCCGATGGAAGGACAACGAGCCGAAACCCGGAAGGACAACGAACCAGGAACCATTGGAAGGTCATCGAGACAGGAACCAGAACCACTGGACGGTCGTCGGTGCAGAGCCATTGGGAGTTCGTTGTGCCGGGGCCGTTGGAAAGTCGGCGAGCCGGGGACCATGAAGGGTTGTCGGACCAAGAGCCAACTGGAAGGACATCGAACCGGGAAGCCGTATTTCCGGGAGATCGTCGGACAGGTGTCATGGAAGGTCGTTTGGTCAGATCCTTGGAAGATCGGTGAGTCGGGAGCCATGGGAAGGTCGTAGTGCCATTGGTGAGGCGTCGGGTAGATTAAGAGCGTCGAGCCGGAACCAAAAAGGTCGTCGAACCGGAGCCATTGAAAGGTCGTCGGACCGGTGCCAACAAGGGAGTTGAGGTCAGATCCACTGATAGGTCATCGTACCGAAAGCCATGTAGATCGGCGGGCCGGTATCATGGAACGTCGTCAAGTCCGGAACTAGGTGGTAGTCGTCGGGCCAGGATCCACTGAAGGACTTACAAGCGGGGTATTACGAAAGGTCGTTGGACTGGAAAGCCAAGTCAAGGTCGTCGAACTAGACCACTAGAAGCGTCAGGCCTAAGGAAAGGCGTCTAGGCGGAAGGGAAGCTTTGAGCCGCAGGAAGAGCGCCCAGGCCAGACCCATGTAAGGTCGTCGGACCGGAAGCCACTGGAAGGTCGTCGTGCCAGATCCCGGTGAACATAGATATATTCTGTACAACGGCAGTTCAAAACAATTGTGCACCGCACTAAAGATCAGAAATACCCATACTTGAGAATGGCGACGAGCTGGAGATAGTCGGAGACTTTGTCTTTCTCGGTTCACTGGTGACCGCAAACAATGGCACCAGGAAGTCGTGCCTACTATGGACTCTACAAGCAACTGCGGTCGAGAAGACTTAGCCTCCGCACAAAGTGTAACCTATACACAACGCCGGTCATTAGACCGGTTGTCCTCTACGGGCACGAGACGTGAATATTGTTCGAGGAGGACCTGCGCAGGCTCGGAATATTCGAGCGACGAGTGTTAAGAATCATCTTTGGCGGCGTGCAGGAGAACGGAGTGTGGAGGCGAAGGATGAACCACGAGCTCGCGCGGCTCTACGGCGAACCCACTATCCAGAAGGTGGCGAAGGCTGGATGAGAATACCGAAAGACTGTCCTGCAAAGACCAAGTAAAGCGTGATCTGGCGAATGTAAGATGTCCGAAATTGGAGAACGGTTGCCATGTACCGAGTAAATTTTAGGAAATAAGTTCATCAAGTTATGTCGTGAGACGAAATACTATATAAATAAAATAAAAGTAATATACATCAAACTTGGGGAGGTTGAGCGACGACCTCGAAATCCCCAAGGAAGCAAATCCTAAAGTCAACGCCAGAAAGACTTAGGAGATTGAAATCATCACAGAAAATCCTTACAGTTGATGATTACTCACCTTCATAGAAGTCGGACGTACACATGGTTTTGCCGGTAATCGTATCGTAGGGATCATCTGGCGAGGCGAGCGATTTTAGCTCCCGCACTAGTCGCTTATCCACGACTGCTGGACGATGTACAATTTTACCCAGGATGGCCTGAAAATATCACAACATTAGTCATTTGGAGGTTCTTCTCCCCTAAATACTAAGAGCATCACAAACCAACTCATGCGTACTACGCAACAATCCATCCACGGCATCATCGGTAATGACCACGGTTCCACCCTCGACACCGATACCTCCGCACGTTCCGATACGGATGAAGATCGGGTTCTTGCACTTGGCGTGGTACATCAGCTTGATCATCTCGTGCAGCAAAATGCCGAGCGAAGGCACTCCCATTCCGTGGCTGATCGACAGCACCGGACCGACCTACAAAAACAAAAAAAAAGTGACTTCCTATTGATTTCAATTTATTTTTCAAAACAAAACCTAAATAACAAACCTTATACATCGAGTAACGGTAGGAGAACGCGCTGATATCCTGGAGCTGAGTTCCGGCCGGCAGTTTGTAGCCGATCTCGTCCATGATGAAGTGTGCGAAGTTCTCCATGCGCTTCGGGGTTCCACCCATGCAGACAAACTGTTGGGCGAAAACGAAAATACCCGTTAAAAACTCTTATGAACTGGAGGTTATTTTCAGCATGTTTAGAGTTTGATATATTTTAGAGGATTAGTGAATTCTTGAGCTTATTCCGGTAAAAAAGTATGTATTTAACTACTTACAGACTAAGATGAATAGTAATCAATCACCATAAATAAACCTATCAATTATGCTGTGATTAAGCTAAACATAAGCAACGCAAAACAAAACGAAAAAAAGGCGGGTACGCGTGATAGTTTATTTTTAAAAGCTTTGCCGCCAAACAACACGGGTCGATCACGTTTCCTGCTGATAACAACGGAACAATCCAGCTTAATCATATTTAAATGACCGGAACAAAGCACGAGGGACCGTGACCATAACTCTCTTGTACGTTACATTACGTCAATCTCATCTCGTGTCAGGGTCAGGCTTTGTAAAACAGGCCCATTGGGAAGCATTAGAAAATAAAAACCCAATTGATAAGGAAGTTCCTAGAATTATGCGCAAAACTAGTGTGATTATTTTGATATTTGAGTTGAAGTTGAGGTGGTTTGAAAACTTAATTTCGATTCTGGTTTTCGAATCCTGAATCTTAATTTCTTATTCCGATTCAAATCTGATAACTGACTGATTTTTAAATTCTGAATCTGAATTCTAGGTTCAAATTCTAAAAATGAATTCTATGAAAAAATTACTCACTATGAGCCAAGATAACGAAGAAGGCTTTGCCACGAACAATCATTCTTCTATACGGAGCTTCGACGCCATTTGAAGCGTTCAGTTGGTAACCAAAAATTCCCATCCGTAAAATACTTGAATTGCATGAAACCAAAATTCAGCTTCTTACTTTCTCCTGTTCGAGAAGAAAATCACTTTGAATGCTCATTCTTGGATTATTAATACAAATATGGTGCAAATTTGTATTGCTCATGGACTGATTTTCGGGACAAACTACATTTTTCTGGTCCAGCCCACACTCGTCCATAGCAAACTTTCGGAAGCTTTTAAACAAAAACCACAGTTTCGATGATGACTAATTCTGAACAAATACGGCCACTCGTTAAACATCTTTTTTAACAGTTTGTCGGATGATTTCTACTTTAATAATAAAATTATAATAAACTTGAGTTGGACGAAAAAAAAAACACTTGCGATGCCATCAGGTCAATGCCTACTATTCTTTTAAGCGTTCTACCTATCGATCGTAACGATTGTATCGAGTACGATGATAACAAACTGAGAAAGCAATCCATCGATGGATCTAAGTTTCAATCTGGATTTGGATTTCCAATTCGGAATTTTATTTTTGAGTCTGAATTCTCAAAATTCTTATTATGAATCTCAATTCTTGATTCTAAATCTAGTTTGAATCTGAGTTTTGAATCCTGAAACTAAATTCTAAATTTGAATTCTTGATCTGTGTTCTGGATATGAATTATTACTTTTTTTTTCTTTTTCTCTTTCAAGTGTTATATTTTTACGGTATTTGTTCATGGTCCTTATGTTTCATACTTTTGCTCATTATTGACTTATTTAGTCGTCTTTTTTAATTATTATTTTTGTTAAAAATTTCACTGAGTGACAGAAACAGCAAAGAGATAAAAATAGCAAATGTGACAGAAAAAAAAACAAAAAATACAAAATTTACACGCAAAGACCAATATAACAGAAAGGAAAATTTCATAAATTACAAAAACTATAAAGAGTACCAATATATAAAAAAATACAAAAAGTTAAAAAAGGTGCTTAAAATGTCCACATTAACAAAAACACAAAGATGAAAAAAATTAAAAATTACAAACAAATAAAAATTACAAGAATGCCAAAATCGACAAAAATTCAAAAAGACTAAAATGACAAAAATTTTGAAAACTTCCAAAAGTCTCAAAATAACGGAACAAATTACAAAAATTATTATAATGAAAAGAAAAAAAAATGGCCCAAGTTACAAAATTGACACAAATGATAATGATAAAAATGTCAAAAAGACTTAAGTGACAAAAATAACAGAAAGAACAAAGGTAACAAAATTGAAAAAAAACAGAAATGTTAAAACGGCAAAAAATCCCGATGATTTAACTTACCTAATAATAACAAAAAAATCATATAAGTTCTGATAATAAATTACAAACAATTGTGAAAATGACTAAAATGACAAATGACCTAAAAAAGAATACAAAAATGTCAAAAAGACAAAAAAACCTTAATACAAAAATGCCATATTGGCCGAAAAGGCCAAAATAACAGTAATTGCAAAAATGACAAAAAAAAATAAATTAAAATTGATAAAAATATCATTATAAAAATCAAAATCACAAACCTTGAAATTGCAAAACTGTCAAAAATATTTTCATTTGGTTTCATTTACTCCATATGGTCCATTGCAGATATGGGTTTGCTAATTTTAGCATTTGTAAGATGCTAGCCATCATATCCTTGAAAGATGTACGCCTATAGTGTTAAGTTAACGGAATCTCTTTAAAGAAACATTGAAATTCAATTCTGATGTGTGTTTTTGTTCGTTTATTATTTAGTTTTATATTTTCCTTAAGTATGTTCATTGACACGCGCGGCGAGTTGAAATGCCTGGCAGAAGAATTATTTAAAGCAATGAAGAACAGGCGGATAGGCAAGCATCAGATGAGCTTCGTAGGATAAAGTTATTTTGGATAGGTGTTGAAAATTGTAAGTCTAGCGCATTTTTGTATGGGAAAGCATAAAAGTGTGGTGGTACGCTTTTGCCGTACAGACTATTCTGTATAGAAATCGTGATCGATTTTTGATCACACATTCCTAAACTAAGGTTGCCAGTCAGCACGTATCCGGACCGGACAAACCGGGCAATTTTTTTATAAAAACCTGGCAAAATCCAGGCATTTGATTTCAAAAGTTACGACCATAAATCCGGTCAATTTCTCTCAAAACTCAGAAATTGTTTCAGATTTTTATCGCCGTTATAATTGTTGATTATAATATTTTAATGGCATTGCGGCGAGATGAATTCTAAGTAGAAATTTAAGACATTGTGAAATATATAGGTGGATAGATGAAGCGAGTGCGCTTCGTAGAAGAAGTGAGTAGGCGGTGAAAATGTAAGCGAACACAGCAAAAAAAGTGTTGCGATATTACATCAAAAACCTGCACATAACTTGAGTTGCAAAAGGTCTCTAATATTACATTGTTTTTATGTGACTACGAAATGACATCTAAACGATGTAAAACAAATTACATCAAAAGTATGTATCGTACGTAGTAGACAAATTCGAGCACGATTATAGTTTTAGGTATCAATATAAGTATCTGGGAATCGGATGAGAATTAAACTGAGCAATTATATTCAAACTTTTGGCGGATAATTTATTTGAAAATATTATCATTCTGTTACATAAAATTCTTATCCTAGGTGATAAATGCCATTTGTGGGTCGTCCGGATAGGAAGTAAATACTCTCTAACTCATCCTTTAAGAAGACAGGTTCCCGTGCCCACCGATTGAGCTGGAACTATGGAAACATTGCACTTGAACTTCTGATCACATTATTTGCCATGAATCGATAGCTGTTCAAACTTCCTTCCATTGCTGACGATTTTTCATCGGAAATGGAGCAATATAACTAAGGCACCGTATCAGTAAGATTTGAAGTTCGAGGTTCCGTATCGTTCCGTATCCTTACGAAGAAACAGCTAGTGTGTGTAACATTTCCTTCCTAAAAGCATAAATAGGCAATGAGCTCTTTGAGGATAATGAGATCGGAAAATATACTAACCTTTTCTCCGGATGTTCAAGTTCAAGTCTTTCTTTATTTTTCATTCATGCCGGTGTTCTTGGGCGAAATTGTCCTGGAGAGAAAAATAGAAAATGAAACCTTGCTGAATGGTTTTGCTAAGTTTTTTTGAGAAGATTGATCATACTCACCAGAAAAACAAATTTTCCTGAGCCTTGCAATCCTTCACCAACTTTTTCATACGTTAGCAAATCAAATGTCAATTTGGATAAGCATTGACTACTTGATGTGATATAACATCGCTGGTTGCAATATTACACTAAAAGACGTGCTCGCATAGTGTACATAGAAAAGATGTAATATTGAAACGATAATCCAAATAAATACACCGGTTTACTAACATCTCCGTAAATTACATCGGCCAGCGTTACATTTTTTTTTGCTGTGAAGGGCAAATTTTTGAAGAAAGCTCAAAGCTGTTGGTTATAATAATCAAAACTCAGAAATTACTTAACAAAAATCTAGAAAAAAAATTATAAAAAAAAAAATTTTCATCAAAACTCATCGAAAGATTTTTAATCGTATTTTAGGCTTTCAAAAAATCTTTCATGATTACTTTATAAAACTTGCTCAAAAAAATTCGTTTTGGAGGCGTTTGTTATTTTTTTAAATTTATTTGCCATATATAGTGAATAATTCCGTGCAAAATCCGGTCATTTTTCAATTAAATCTGGGCAACCGAGCCGGGCCGGACTGTTTCCAAATTTGGTATTAAATATCCGGGCAAACCCGGATTAAACCAGGCAATCTGGCAACCTTATCCTAAACACAGCAGGCCAGTTGGATTGTGTACTGTAATACACAGTTCAATGTTTATGGCATTATCGTGTATTTTTGTTGTACGTGGTTTGTTTTCTGTCAGACTGCTAATTGTTTTGTTTATTTGCCTTAATTTTTTGTTTAATTTTTCTGCAGGCAATTCGTGAAATTCAATGTTTATGGCGTTATCGTGTATTTTTGGTTGATGCTGTTAATTTTTTTTTAGTTTTTCATTATTGTTATTGGAATTTTATTTAACTTCATGTGTTTTGTATCATTTCCGCCTCATTTTTTTTATTTGTTCTTTCGTCGTTCCTTTTTTTCTAGTTTGGTCGCTTTTTCATGTCTTTTTTTGTTTGGTGTTTAATATGTACCATTTTTTTTCTTCTAAATTGTTACTAATTTTCTGTTCCTTGGTTTTCGTTTCATTACTAAAGCCGTATTTTTCAAATTTTAATTCTAAATCTGAGTTTTTAAACAGCAAAAAGATTGATCAAAATCACAACAAATCGGGAAAACTTCAATTTTACTATTTCGCTAAGATATGCTATCATCATAGTTTCAAATCAGCAATTGTCTATATTTGCTGGAGAAAATCATCACAAACAAAAGAATACTTCAATATTTTTTCACTGATTGCAGAAAACTACAACCGACAAATTTTCGAGATACAATAATGATTAATCCTATTTTTTAACCTCCTTGATGAATTTTGGAGGAACAAATCGAAAAGAGTGACAAATGTGAGAGATTCACAATGCTTGAAATGTGGATTTTAAATGAAATAAATGGTTCAAAAGAAAAAATAAAAAAAACTCCCAATTAAAAAAGAATAACCATGATATGAAATTTAGGTAAAATATGAAGCGCATTTCAAAGTTCGGCAATTATTAATTCGAGTCTAAATTTGAGTTCTTGAACTTTAGTTCTTAATCAAGCTTTTTTTTAACCGAATTTTAATATTCTGGTTTGACAATGACCTTAATTCATTTGCCTCTCATAACATATCGATCTAATAAAAACCAAACGAGGAATGAAAAAGGTTTTTTTTTGCTTGTCTCGTGGCCTCACCTTAACATCTCCGAACATCTCCTGCAAATCATGGCTGCCGCTGCCTAAGGCCAAATGGTACAGAATATCCTGGTCCATGAGTTCGATGTTGGGATTCCGCAGCCGGACCGAGCCATCGTTGTACCTGTAACATAAAAATATGGGAAAAAGCGAAAAGATATGTAAATATGTTGTCGGTTTCGGGGCTTGGAAAGTTAGAAGAAGAGAGCATATTTATGATTCCATTTCATTTCTTTTCATCCCCGGAGAACAGGTGGTTATTTTGTCATTTTTGTATTTTCGTATAGAAAGCAAAAAAATAAACAAGGAAAAAAGGGTTCAAATGTTGCGACCTCACGTTGGGCAGATTGGTTTGGTCACACCCCGAAAAGGAATGGCGTGACGGTAATCCAGTTAGCTTTCATCGCTAGAAGGAGCAAAAGGAAAACCTTTCTCAACAACCATTTTATTTGGCAATCCGAATAAACGAGAAAAAAGGATTTCTGGCCTACTACGGTTTGACCATGAAAATGGGAATCATATGTACCTAGAGCATTAGACAGCAAAACATATAAAAACACCAGAAGGTAATCAACTGCTGTTTTTTTTTCGTTCAAAAGCCAATGCCTACTACTGACTAACAGAATCAGTAATCAAATAAAAGTGTCTTCTTGAGTAAAATGCATAACGTCAAAAGAAAAAAATAAGGAATGCGACAGTTGACAACAACCGGGTGGTAATAAATTAATTAAACTTGAATCTATATTTTCATCCTCTGCTGTGAGCTGTGACACTTCGGATGGGATTGAGTGACGCAAAACTTTTGATGACATCGTCAGCTGGAAGCAGATCCTTTTTTGGAACATTAACTTTCCCAGCTCTCCATCCATCAAAAGTTGCCCCACTGAATGTATATGCCGATTGAAAGGGGCGAAAAAAAGCGAGGTGGAAGTTTGTTGAACGACCCGTTTGAACATTAATCATCTTGAAGATGTAATCGCGTCCTTTCGACAGATTTGTCAATCCAACATTGAAAAAGTTTAAAAAAAAAAGCTTAGACATGCTTTAAATCGAACATTTGTTAAACTCAACCAAGCTCAACCATAATCACATTTGATAGCACACGTTCAAGATAATCTACTCGCATGATAATTATAATTATTACAATTAAGTCGATTTTGAGAAAGGGTTTGATCGACAAAAAGAAACTCGAATCAACTCAGCCAATTTTCAAAGCACAGCACAGACTATTGTTCGAAACGGCGTAAAACTGCAATGAATCGAGAAAGTTTATTCTCAAATCATAACTCTGTTATTGTTGTTATATCACGATCAAATTGCACTCAGGAAGGTCAAATAATGACGAATTCATGTAATCAACCTATATTGTCCCACAGATTTCCTTTCCTCCAAGAAAATTGTTGCTGAAAAAACAACCGATTTAAAAGTTGCCCGAAAAACTGCCAAGTAACTTTCATTACCGAGAAACACTGAGCGTCGTCTGAAAGACTGAAAACAGGAGGAATACGTCTGCTACTTCTTCAGGGACCAGTTGTTGTCAACGAAGTTTTTTCCCTTCTAACTTTTTCTTTTACTTCAACGTGGCGTCGTCGTCGCGGCGAAGTTTTTGGCCCATTGTAATCTCGACTGTTTTTTTTTTTTTTGGAAAAACTTTCCAGATTTTGGCGAATTTCAGATGGTACTTTTGGGAACTTTTCTTCCCCAAACAACGGTTACGATTAATTTCCGAAAACAATGTAATACGGGTTGGGTTTCGCAAACTTCCAACCGGTGCGGTAGAGATTTACTTTTTCTCGGAACACTGAGTGATTATTTTAACAAATACTTGCATTCAATTGCGTATTACTTACCTAGTGTTCGGAGGAAAAAAGGATGCTTCCTCGTCCTCGTCGACATTATTTTCATGCTTGCTCCGCCCGTTTTTATAGTCACCATTGTTGCTGACTTCCAGCAAGGTACCATTTCCGTTTTTACTCATTTCCTCCGTTAAAAATGCTGATTCGATTAATAGAAAATTTAAACGAAAAACTCAATATTCGAACACAAGAAAATTCAGTTCAATTTTTGAGGCGTGGCAGTTTTTGGGTTTTTTTCAACACTGATCACTGTTAGATGATATTTATAGTTTACTTTTCTTCAAAATAAAAAAAAATGTGTATTGATTAACCAGAAAACAAAATTGGTTTATTTTCTCATACTAAAAATAATAATAACTTTTTTGGGCATATAGCCTTTGTCACCGATCCAAAATATGAAGCCGACTGCCGACAACTCTAAAACGGAATGAAAAAAGCTATTCTACTGCCATCTGCCAGGAGCACCTAGAGTTGTGTTCCATCCTCACATTCCCCCTAATCCTTTATCTTTGAAATGAATTTAAGATTTCTTCTTATTTTTTTCTTAGCTGAGTTTAATTTTTCGATTCTATCAAACTATATGGAAGAAAATCATCACAGCCTCCTATAACATTTCTATGAAACTTTTTTTTTATCTGTTACAGTAACTTAAACTTACAATCCAAAAAGGAAAAGGATCACTCTAAAATGACAACTAAAAACACAACAGTCTCGATGAACAACTTCAAGTTCAATGTGAGCTTAAAATTTGCACCAGTCCTTTTTATAAAACGATTGTTTTCATTTGACCAACAGCTGGTAGATAGGATTCTAAGAAACTTGTTACGAAAATAGACGTAATATATTGGATTGTGTAAATAAAACCAAAACTAAACCAAGTGTAAGTGCACTCGATTAGAACGCGCGAATTGCTTATCAATAGTGAGATCACATCTGCTTCCTGCACACCCTAACTCACGCGAAAGCGCCACTATTGCCGTTTGGTGAATCATTGTTACAGAACCGGCAATTCTAGGAATTGTAAGCCATCGCGACGCGACTAAATAAACTGCAATGGCTGATATGATTATGATAAGGGCATACGATGTAAGTTTTCCCCAAGTAAGCAGGCACCAGCTTAGTGAAATGTTTTGACCAGGGTGGAAACCATAAGCCGAGATGTAAAAACCGCTCACAAATAAGATGGTGAGTCTAAAGTAGCGGGAATAAATTGAAATCACGTTTTCTGGAACTTGCGCTACCGAGAGAGTCCCGATTGTAATAGATATTTTACTCATCTTGGTGGGCTTTGTTAGAGACTTTAATCGGAGACCGATTGGTAAATAAGTGACATCAATTTATTCCCGCTACTTTTGACTCAAGTATTATTGACCTGAAATGGCTTTAGCAAAATTTCAGCTCAATCGGACATTGTTTTAGAGTGCCTCAAACGACTTGAAAATGCATAGAAGTTGAAGCTGAGTGCCAAATGAAATATTTTTGAATTGACTTAGGACTTATAACTTGCTTATGAATACATAGGGGAGTCAGGGACATAACGAGCATCCGGGGCGAACTGGGCACCCCTCTTTCCGAAGGAAATACGTATTTTCTCAAATCAATTTTCGCGAGAAATAATTTTGTAGTTCCTATAGTAATAATTTTTTAGCAAAAAATAAATCTCCTTATAAATTAAACAAAACCAACTATGTTCTCAAGTGACGAAAATAATTTTTGAATACCAGGAAATAAGCTCTTATGATCGTTAGCTTATCTTGACGCGTTTTTACTTCAACTTGTTGACTCGGGGCGAACAGAGCACCATTGATCGGGGCACGATGAGCATTTTTTGCCGTAGAATCTAGTAGCGAATTCAACTCGATGAAGTCAACTTAATTATAGAGCTACAGCTTGACTAGTTTACATCTGACGATTTAGCCTATTGGTGAGGTATCGTAGAGGTAATCATAAGACTCGAGTACGATTCCAAAACGAGGCGATTTTTTTTTCATTTACCATTCATGATCTATTCTTTCGATCTTTGAACCATACGGAGCATCATTCGCCAAACAAAGCACCAGAAACATAACGTATGAGTGTATGTGAATTGTTTGCATGGGTAGCAAAACTCGTCAGCTCAGCTCAGCTTCACCTTGTCCAGTGAAAGAGAGTGCAATTTTTTTCGTGTGATCCCTCCAAGCTGTGCGGGGAGAGATTTATTGCACTGCAATGAAGAGTGAGATTATCAACACGTAAGGGTGGGTGAGAGCATTCACATCCGCTGATTAAGAGAATTTCCTTCTCCGGAAAAATCTATTGTTGAGATCTGGTTGTTGAGAAGAAATCTGGTAGCTAACGGCAGAGATGCCAATGTGCCTGATTTTTCAGAATTTGTCTGATTTTTCGAGGCTCAGCCTGACAACCTAATAGATAAGCCATTGAATTTCCCTGATTTTTTTTAAAAATTTGCTTGATTTTGCCTTATTTTTGGGAATGTGATGAAAAATGGGCAGTAAGGAATTGGATTAGGTACCATTGCTGGAGTTAAAAAGTGAAAATGTGGCTGAATCAAAGCAATCGAAAGATTCCCTTTGATTCTTATTTAAAAAAGGGAATTAAACACGCTCGTATTTTATTAACCAGAAATGACTGTTTTTCATACATTTTATGATATGTATGGTAGAACTCCTAAAATTGTTATTTTTCAACCGTAATGAATCGTTTAATTTCAACCATTTTATGAGTTCATGGCGAAAATTTCAATTATGGTTGAAATTCAACAATAAAATGATTGGAAAAACAGTCGCCATTTTTGCAATCGGAGAAGTGTTGATTTTTTCGGGTTCCGCGTTTGACTTGCAGCAAGGTAATTTCAAAGAATTCCCCTGAATTTCTTCATAATGAAACTGTAAGTTTTCGCTTGATAACAACGCAATGATAAAATTATTAAAAATTTGACCGCCATGGACGCTATCTTTCAATTCCATTTTCAGACCAGAGTTGTGAAAAAATTATGAGTTGTTTGAAGTCGGAAGCAGCAGCAGTTCAGCGGAATATTAATATTCTTTGTTACCAGTTGCCGTTGAGTTTTTGGGTAAGTACAAGTCATCATTGAAAATCTCTATCAACTGATGCAAGAATGACCTTGAAAAATTAATTCTAGGATGCTCCGGATCTCCCCAGTGTTGCTGCACCAAGAGGTACATGTCGGTTCCGAAAATCTACGAGGAAAAACCAGCATTCATTGGAGGAAAGGCAGCAGCGCTTCGTCCGTGGCAGCAGTGGCCAACAGTAGAATAATCGACGCAATCAGCTCTTTTGCCAGCAGCTCTTTTACCGTTTCCCACAGTGCAGATACCGGTGAAGGGAACTAGAAACATCATGTTTTGAAATGAAAAAAAAAATCAGCTGAAAATCGGCTTTAATTCATTTATTCTGTTTTCCTGTGCTATCCAGATTTTTGAAAATTGGCCATTTCAAATGTAATATTGACCATATAAAATGAGATTATTCTATGTAAATAAAATAATAGAATGAGATTTTAAATGATTCATAATAAAAAACATTTTTTTTCTTTTGATTTCGGCCCATTTCTTACTTTTTCGACCATGCTTGAAAAATAACCATTATTCAAGTTCTCTGTGGAATCTCATTTTATGAGTTTTGGCTGAAAACTCATAAAACGACTTAATCCACAAAACTGCCATTATGTTTATTTTTCAAACATTAATGGTTCAACATGGCCGAGCGTGAAGATCTTTAGATTGCTTTGATTCAGTAGAATTATTTGACCAAGTAGGCTTACAACACATATTAGAGTGAAAAGTGGAGCGATGGCCAAAAAAAATGTCATCACTTTGAGTGAAATCTCCGTAACTTTAACGGAGCCTGATTTTGCCTGATTTTTTAATTCACCAGTTCCCTGATTTTTGAAAAAAAATGTTGGCAACCCTGGCTAACGCAGTTTTTTCTTCGTACGTTTACGAGAAAAGACGCTGCTCCCCGGACCAGAGGTGAATTGTGCTGGGTTTTGAATACCAGCCAAGAAGATAATCTCTTCTTTTGCATAAACTGAGGCCAGTGTCCTGATTTTTAGACGAAACCACTAGGCAGCTCTGCTCCGAACGTCACCTTTACAATTTTTTTGCAAGAAACAAAAATTTAAAACAGCAGAAGGCAGGGTTGCCACAAGAACACATTTATCATAAAAAGTACAGAGTTTTTCATTATTTTTCAGTACAGATCCTGGCCGGGGGAGTAAGCCATGACTTTTTTGGCGACGGACGCGTTTTTGTTTTCCTCCATCCAAAAATTTAATTCATTTATCGTTTAAATAGGAAATTTGAAGTGAAATAGTGAAAATCTTTGTTTAAATGCTCGCCAGAAGTTTCCTACGCGTTTTTTGATTAATTTTTATATATTCAAGCCTCTTTGGAGAGCGTGAAATAGCGGTGTAGATTCAGTTCGATTTAAGTTAGCGCCCTGAGAAAAGAGTACTATGGGAAGTAAATCCCAAAATTGATATGTGGAGTGATATTTGAAGAATCAAGCTGGAGCTATTTTTGCACAACGGTTATTGATTTGAAATTTATGTGAAGAAAAATTAAGCACGGCGACCTTATCATTGGCTGACGATGCGGTTGTTGGATGAAGTGAAAGGAGGTTTTTGATAAGTTAATTGTGGAGTGAAAAATTAAAATACAGCTTGGTAGAATTCTTAAAAAAGAGCAAAGCCTGAGTGTCTAAATTATTGCTCCCCCGCTCCCCCGGCTTGTGTGTTATTCGGAAAATGATTCAGTGGCATAGATTGCGTTAAGTGTTGCATCTTGGGAAAAATGAAGTGGCTTGCACACGTGAAAAATGTTTGACACATTGCTTAAACACATTCATTTAATGATATTTTTGGTGGGACAGTATCAATGCTTCTTTTTTAATGATACAATGACACTGGTCTGCAGCACTGAATCCAAACATGTTCGCGAACCGGGAAGCTCCGATGCAGAACTACTAGAAGAAGGCGAACATCGTCACAGCAAGCGTTGCCTTGCAGCATTTGGTGAGGAACTTCCAATTTAACTTTTCCATATTCGCTCTTTACTGGTTTTATTTCAATTTCAACGTGGTCTTATGCTTCCTTTACACGACACAATTTAACGGTAAAAATTCAGGAAAAAATAGAATTATTAATCTTTTATAATTTCATATGATGATATGAAGATTCAACGCATTATAATCATAATACAAAATTCATTTCACATAATCTGAATTTATCATTATTCAGCTTTAACTATTATTTTCAACACTATGGGTAAACAGGTCTGCCTAATTGTTCAATTAACAGAAAATTCAATTAGTCAAATACTTTTGTATCTGACTGAATTTATGAAATAAGCCTTTTGAGCTCTTGAAGGGCTCGAAAGGTCCTGTGTCTACTAATGTTTTATTTTGTTCTTCTTTATTTTCAAGAGCGAGTAAAGGCGCTTTATCCTTGGTCAACGACCAGAAATGAGGGAACACAGAAATCTATTTAATACAGATGAGTTGAATAAAAATGATTGAAATTACTAATTTCCAATCCTCACTGATTATTTGTAATGTTTTATGATTTCTGTGTTTAAAATTACTCATTTGCAACCGCTGAAGGATGGGTCATATTCCATAGGTTCCATTATCAACAAGGAGCACTTTTTTAGCTTATTTGCTTCCAACGTAATGCCCCTCGGAGCGTATGGTACTGGTGGTCCACGCTTCTTCTTTCTCCTTGTTCCTGATGTCTCTGCGTTCTCTGCTCCACAGTAGGCCCGACCGTTTCATGTTTTTAATTATTTTAATGTTTTCATGTTAACATAATTAAAAGCATGATGAAAGACAAAAAGAATAATAACAAATTTGTTTTATTCTTCGGGACTCAGACATAAGTTCTGGCTGTGGCAGTACGATTAGTGATTAGTGATTAGTGATTTTTCAGTACAGATCCTGGCCGCACAGAAGACGGATTTTAAGAATTTGGTTAAGATTAGTACAGACCAACTAGACCAACCAAATAGACCACAACAAGCGTTTTGAAATAGGAAATAGAAACCATATCGATTGATTCAAAATTTCGTAAAGAAAAGGCAGAATTCAGATTCATGTGAAAGTAGTCAGTTATGAGAAAAGATAACACAGTTGAAAGTAGCTTCCGAATTTTACAACACATTTAGGCATCAACAGTCAAACAAAAATTAACAAAAACTACAGATCTGATATTTTTCACTAATGATTTTAATTTTTTTTAATTTTTATTCTTTTTATTTTTTTTTTTGTTTCGATTATAGTCGTTTTACCATCTTTATGGCATTCGCGACTTTATCAACGTTGCAGTTGGCGGATCAATATTGAAAAACTATGCGGCACAACTGTGTTCTTTTTTTACTCTTGGGCTCGAACTCGTAGACATCGGCTCAGGAGACAACGGACTTGCCAACCGAGCTATATCACAAGCCCTTCCATTGATGATCTTTTTTGTTGTTTGTGCACTATTCGGTGCAGTTTTTTTGTCGGTGATTTTTTTTTTTCAATGAGGGTAAAGATTTGAATTTGGCAACGCTTACAGCCGGAATGAAATTATTTTTTTTGTTTGTTTTGTACGTTGTGTGGTGCAGCGAATTGCTATTTGCCTGATTCAGATTCCAAGTAACCATGAGCACTTAAAAACTAGCACAAATTCTGTCCCAACGTCAGCTATAGAGCTTCATTATGTACATCTTATTAGCTCTTAGTGCATAGTGCTTAAAAGCATTAAAGCAAACTTGTGTGATGCCAAATTAATGCTTAGAAAATATAGCAATTGTTATTCTGATTTATAGAGCGAAGTTGCATTTCAAAGACATTGTGGCACGCTGATAAAATGCTAGTGGCATTTTAAAATAGTAGGTTATAGTTCTAATATGATGCAGCGTAGCACTCGAAGGGCAGTTATAATGCAGAATTGCACTTGATGGGCTGATATAATGCAATTTAGCACTTGAACGCTGGTTTAAAGCTATAAAAATGCACAGCTTTAGTGAGATTTTGTGAGATAATTGTTGTTAGTTGATCATCATTTGAAGAAAATATGAACGAAAAATATTATCACAGTAAAATTTTATGAATCTTCAAAGGTGAATTTTCAGTGCGCTTGTATTCCATTTCTAAGGAAAAGTGAACGCTACTGTAGGCGTACTTTAAAAAAGTATTTTACATCCTTTTTTACATTCAGAAAAAAGCAAAAAAAAAAGTTTTCGTGGGTGACATTTTCTGACTCGATTATCCATAGGATTTGATTCTCCGCTCCGGAAAAAATTGTGGTTATCGTAGAGTTGAGTTCGACCTCTAACCAGAGATGCCAATTTGTCTAATTTTTCAGGATTTGACTGATTTTTCGAGGCTTAGGCCGATGACATAGTGAGAGCGATGCGAATTGGCAAATGTGGCCAATGCGAACTCGAGCAGCGGAACAAATTGAGATCTGCTTCGCCGCGTTAACCCTTCATTTCATGATTTTTTATTTTTCCCTAAAAATCATATTTAACAGTTGGAAATAATGAGTACATCAAGAAAAAAAATTAAAATAAAATACGATTTTTCACTTTTTCCATACATTAATTGTTGCAAATTTGTAACTTTATGAAACGAAGGGTTAAGTATGTCAGGTTTAAGCGATTCATATACATTTTCATCAAATGTGGTTCGACGCATTGAATCGCTTCGCACTCACTATGTCATTGACCTCAGCCTGACAACCTGATAAGGCATTAGATTTCCCTGATTAAAAAAAAAAAGTCTAATGCCTGATTTTTGCGAATACGATGAAAATTGGTTAGCATTGTTGAAGGAGCGACGACCAAAAAAGGTCATCATTTTGAGCGAAATTACCGTTACTTCGACATATCCTGATTCCTGATTATTATTTCACGAGTCCATAATTTTCGAAAAAAATGTTGGCAACCCTTCAAACCTCAATTTACAATGGATTTTAAAATCGTTTGTCCTTTGTCTTAAAAAAAAAAAAAGTTTAACAACAGGATATAAATACTCCTCGATTTATAGACTCCGATTTTTATGAAAATATCATTCCACAAACCTTATAGTCACAATTTTCCCGTATGTTTGAATAACGTGCCGCTATTAGGCCTACCCCCATTTTGATATTGGATTGATCGAAGAATTCAGGATTCGATCCCGCAACCCTCGATTCTGTACCCCGATGGAGAAAACTACTTCAACCACTGGCTACGTCGGAAAGCAGATTGACTTAAATTGCAATTCAATCGAGCTATTATTTCCTTAGTTAAGACTTGTTGCGCTGAATCAGGAATCAATAGAATCATTTTTTAATTTACATACTGATACATTAAGAAGTCCAGATTAGAAGTGGTCCAATGACCACGTTTTTCTGTCTTTTTATGCTCTTCGTCTGCGTCCGAAGACACGAGGCAATGAACAAAATCCTAACCTTTGTACGTGACATGGATATTCCTGATGCAGCAAATGGTTACGCTTGTTTTTGAGTTGGTTGCTCTTAGTAAATACTGAATTATTTTCGAATCAATCTGAAATTTGCTTTCATTTTTATTTTTGCAGTAAAATCGTGGGTCAGTACAGCAATACTTTATTCCGGCCATTGTGCTTTGAGACTTGAATTCATGTTTTCAAAAGACCAATAGGCCCCATCTCAAAGGTAGTTCCATCCCATAGATCCCTCAATTATCGCAGGAAACGAACCATTAACGAGTGTTAAGTTGGAAAAATCTGTGCCAAATTGAGAGCCTCCGGTATTATTCTTAATCTCAGAAAGTTCGGCGATGCCCGAAAAACTTTTGCCATATGCCTTGCCGCCTCCGGTGCTGGTGTGCGCTCATTAGACTTGCAAATGTTGTGCCACACTTTGGCAAAACGCTCTGATTTGGAGAATGTTGTTCGACTATAAGAACAGCAACAACAAAGCGGCGGCGCCTTAATTCGCGCGGCATCGACAAGGTTTTAAATTTCAAAATTCATCTAAAAATAAACCACCCCAGCCCACGGTGATATCTTAGCAATCTTAGTAGGCTTAAGGTCGGACAACTTTGGCGGGTGTATTTGCTTTACAGAGATGTGAACTGAAATATTTTATCTTATCATCGATTAAAAAAAACTTAGTCGCCTTGTCAAAAGTCTTGTTCGACATTTGGAATGGAGGAAGAGAAAAGGGAAAAACCGCCACAAACACGTGTTTCCTTTCCAATCAAGTGAAAAACCAAGCAATCAACGCAGAACTGGTAATGAAAAAAAAAACTAACAGCACAAGACAATAATTGTACAGCTGTTTTGGCATAATGATGACGCCATTAAGAGTCATTGTTATTTTTTCTCGGTAATTTTGATGGTCAGCCAAGCCAGTTTTCCGCCGAAAAAAAAACCTGTTATCAGTGAGATGTGGTCCATGAGGGGTAAATCGCCCCCTCGCGTAAGTAAAATAATCAGCATATCTAAGAATATCTTGGAATAAGTTAGTGACATTTCTAATATTTTTTTTAATTTTAGAATTTCGAACCTCATTCTGCGAGATTAATTTAGCCTTCAAGAGTATTTTGAACAACGATCCCCCAAAAATTTGGAAGGAAACTTGATTATCGGGCATTTCGCATTCGTTCCAGATAGAGCGAAAAAAAATCGTCAATATTTATCGACTAAATGTTGTTCCCGCGTGTTGTCCTTTCCGCTTCGAACGAGTTTTTATTTTTGTGTGTGTGTGGTGGACTGGAATTTTGGGGGCTCGCCTTTTCGCGGAAAGAAAACTCTCGCAGATAAAAAATTACGAAATGTTCTTGATTCAGCGGTTTTGTTGACGCAAGGCTTCCGCATTCATTCCATAATCAATTCGTATCAGGTTACCACATTTTGGAGGTGGTTTAAGCATGTTTCAGTATAAAACCGTCAACACACGAACAAATCAAGTCATATATTTTACTAGGAAACCCTTTGAATTCCTCACTGCAATAACAATCAAATGTAGATCGACTAGTTAACCTAAGGTCCTCAAGAGAATTACATCCATATGATGAAAGGCTTAAAGGGCGTTGCGAAAAATATTATCATCATCATCATTACCCGCATGATTTCATCATCGTTTGTGGATTCATTCATTCATTCATTCATTTTTTTTTCCATCTTTTCATCATCTAATTTGCAAATGTGTCTACCCAACCCAAGACTTACAAGGCAGCTGGTTGGCCAATCTTCCGCCTTTCGCCATCCAAGTGAATTAAACTCGTGCGAAGTGTCACATGTGTAGATGTAAGACGAGCTCGAGAAATCAGAGCCAACATTCGTCAGTCTTATTCTAAGCCATGAAGCTGTCTGATGGTGGTGAAATGTTAGATTTTTTCTAATTCACAGTTCGACATGATATCTGAATTAAGGTTCAAAATTCAGAGTAGCCTTTCTTGTAGCCTGTAAATTATATTTGGATACATATGACACAACATAATAAACATATGATCGATTTATAAATTTGAAATTATGTTTAAAGAATTTCGAATACGGGTAATCCAAAATGAATTGAAAAACCATTAATTTCAAAATTGTTTTTAGGAGATTTTTCATTGATTGGATCCTGGAATATCTTGTATGATCCTGATTCTATGATTTTTTTTTTGCAAGAAATTCAATCAATTTTGTAATTTTTATTAATTTGGCTGAAATTGCCCATTTCGTCAATTTAGTTCATTTTGTCAAATTCGTCAATTTTGTCAGTTTGCTCAATTTACAATTTTGGCATTTTTTGAGTTTTTGTCAATTTTGTGAATAAGCTCAATTTTAACATGTTGGGCAAAATTGTCAATTTTGTCTTTTTTTTTTAATTTTAACAATTTGGTCAATTTTGTTAATGTTGCCACTTTGTCAATTTTTTCAAATTTGTCAATTTGGTAACTTTTTCAATTTAGTCAATTTACACAATTTTTGTGAATTCGGTGTCAATTTTGTCAATTTTGCCAAAATTGTCATTTGGCCAAAGGATGTATTTACTTTTGAAAATTGTAGAAAAAAAACCAAAATCAGAAGAAAACGGTAGAAAACTTATACATTCGCTGCTTATTGCTTGGCATGACTCTACAGAACGCTAAAATTCATTTACTCAATGAGCTACGAATAATTTGCAGTTTGGTTTTGAGAAGATCTTCAAAATTTTTTAGCTAAGACACCAATCTCAGGTTGATGAAAACGGTGTACTGTCCTCGATCGAAAAATCGGACCGAAATCGGTCGGGTTTTGGTCCGTTCAAGCCGTGAATCGGTCCGAAATCAGACTAGAAAACCGACAAAATTCGGACCAATTCAGTGCTCGGGTGACACAGGTTTCCTGACGACGCGACGCGATGCCAAAAACAAACTGTCAAAACGATTCCGGATTTCCAGACCAAACTCAGTCTGATAGATACATATTAAAAAATATATATCATTGAAACAAAACATTTTTCGGCAAGCTAACACCCTCGTGTACCTCGAAAAATCTGGATTGGTAATATCCATTCCAGAGTGCACATCGACCGATTTGAAGAAATGCTATCCCAGTTAGAAAGTGTCACCCAACTTTCAAGAAAAAGAAGCAATTTTGACTATACAATCAGGCCTAACAGGTAGATTTCTCCTACAGGGCTTGTTTTTGTTAAATTTTGCAGGTTCGCACGCACTACCGATGGTAGGTGGCAAAATTATCCAGAAAATGGTCTTATTTTTTAAGCGTCATGTCAGTGTAATGATTACACTGTAATCAGTGGTGTTATATCAGTTAAATAATTATCCGTAAATAATATTTTGGTACTAGTGTTTTGTCGTTAAAAACTGTCGAAAGCCGGTAGAGTTAGGTTTTAGCAAGGATATTATATTCTATCAAGATACCCGGCTGAATAGATTTTCGAATAAGTAGTCTGGGACATCGATACGTTTGTTTACGGTGCTGCCACTCAGCGAAAAAGTCTTCAAGCTTTAAACTTGCATACAAGTTTTTAAACGAGCAAGTTTTACATGTGAACAACAAAACTACGTAAACATTAAAAATAATACTGGTTTTAGTCAAGTTTTAATAAAACTTTCAGAACAGCAAACAGCACTTTAAAAATTCATCTATCTTTCAAAAATTTGAGCCCACGTCATTTCGACCGACTCGGCGATTTATTAGCATGTGACGTGTTCTCTACCATGTGTGACATACTGACATGAGCGCGACGCGAATACGAGTGCCGGCCGAGCCCCCTTTTTCAACGATAATAATACTGTATTTGTTTTCTCCACTCGTGGAGTGTTCCACCGTACCCGATAAAAACAAACACAAATCCTCGCCAGTGTATTGCTACCTCGCTCACTCACACGCTCTCTCGCAACACTGGCAAAATTATCGGTGGGCCACCGTCCGTAAGCAGAACTCCGACAGGTCAAAACCAGTGCAACACCGTCCGAATAAACAAACAGTTTGACAGCACCTAGTGGTGCACCAGTGCAACACTAGTGCAACACTCGGCATAAACAAATACGGTATAACTTCGACGAACGCACGCCTACTTTAATGAGCTTTTCTTTGGCGCGCGAATGTCGTTGCCAGTCTGGTGTTGTGGTGTTCCCAATAAACAGCAACAACATTATCAATAACAATTAGGTATTATGACACACACGTTTTCTCGGAATCAAATGTCAACACCGGATACACCGATTATGATTGTAGGTAGAACTCGGTAGCACGAAGTTTATCCAGCTCGATTATCTCGAAATGGAACGCTTGCTTCCGCAAGGTCACAGCAAATTTCTAAAAGCTACCAGCTGTGTTGTTATTTTTTGGAAAATCGTAGCCTTTCACTGGGTTAAGGTAAATCGATAGAAGTGCGCAAATTTTCTAGGGAGCTGTGTCGATTGGCGTCGATCGATGTTTGGGGAGGTGATGCAATTTCTCGCTTCCTGTTTGACACGTTGCCGACGACGATGTCGTCGGCATCATCACAACAATAACAAAAAACAACAACAGCTTGGCAAAAATGCTGTGTTGTGAGTTATTAGAGAACATCAAGACCACCCGGTGAAGATGACCTTAGGGTAGGTGATAAGATAGACCCTAAACTGTTCAGAAACTGTACTTTGCAGGGACAAAAGTCAAGTTTAAGACACACAAAACTGCAATATTTATCCGACAGTGTTGATATGGTTTTTGGAAAAAAAAATGCCACGCTCACTAAAATTTCCGAATGCGATCTAAATTTAGAACAGTACTATTCTCTGTTGGTTGGTGTAAATTGTATCGAATCGCTCACGCTCAGGCTACTACGATGACAGCTGTGTTTCGGTTTTAAGTAGTTTTATCGATGTTTGGCGTAGTAGGCTACGGCTTTTCACTCAAGCAAGGAACACACGTGGATAACCGAGATCGAAACTATTTCCAGCGACACAAATTCACTTGGGACAGAACTTTGCCGGAGATTTATAAATCGTTCAACAAATGAAAAAAGTTAAGGCAACCGGAATCGAACCGAACCGAAAGAAGAAACTTCCAACCAATTCGAAGGCACGTTCAGGACTGAACCGTGAACGCGCCACAGAGAAAGAGCAAAGCCGACGCCAGCCGTTCTCGTGTGGTGTGTCGCTTAATTTCGAATCATGCTTCCGATGATGGTTTTGTTGCATTTTGTTGTGATAGTTTTTATTTTCCTTGACCCGAACCGGTAAACATCATCAGCCCATCATCGCAGCGTCGGGGGGAATCTAAATAACTATACACTTTTCTACCGAGGCCAGCAAATGCTAGGCTTTTCAAACAGGACGTCAAAACATAGCTGTCAATCTGTAATGATGACGCGGCCCGTTAGTCCCTTGCTGAGTTAGTGATTTGAATTTGAAAAAAAAATCAGTCTAGTAGGCGCAATAAAAATAATAATCATCGAGTAGGTACTGCAACATAACGAACCACACTAGAAAACTACATACCGGCAAACAAATTGTTGTGAAAGGAGAACATAACTGACAATGTGGAGAGAAAGGTCTGCAGTGAATTCATGCAGAAGCTGGTATCGACTTTGCTTAAATCCTGAATTTTTAATTTTTTTCAATTAAATAAGAAATGATTTAAACTCTGAAACTTACTATGCTTACTTTGATGTAAAAATACGGCATTCCAAAGCGATTATAGCCCTTTCTTTCGGTTTCAGAACGGTGTTTACAAACGTCATCTGACGAGTGAGTAAACACGCGGTTCGAAAATTTAAATGAAGAGAAGCAACCGAAGCAACCTACTGAGGAGATGAATAAAAAAGGCAAAGAAACGAAAAAACAACAACTATAATGCTAGAGAATTGACAGCATCAGAATCAGATGGAAAACCACGCGGAGAAAGGCAACGACGGACAAACTATGCGAGTGTTATTACATACACGCCGGCACGCCTGGTCCCGGTTTTATGTTGACATGACACTCCGTTGCTCATAATTATATGCAAGAATCAAGCATAACGACGACGAAGCACGACGGGATTCTTTGGCGGAAACCGATGTATCGACAACGTGTTGCACCAACGAACCTTTACGACACACGTGGCAAGAGGGGTCATGTTGCGCGACATACAGTTTTTGTCGCGCTACCTGTCTGGGACTGCAACCAGTCACGGCAATCACAACTCTTATCCTTTGAGAGCATAATTATGTTTTAAACTGCTTATACATGTTTTGGTTTTTTTTATTAATTTTTGTTTTTTTTTTCAGAAATTGTTCATTGACGTTTAGACCAACTAAAAATCCTTCCTTCCATAATAGCTGAGAAACAAGTTGGAAAGGCGAGTGCTTCCAGTATCTGGGTAGTCAAATGGCGCCTGATGGTGAGGTGAATAGACATCGAAACTCGCATCAGAAAGCCGAGATTTGCATTTGTGAGTCTCCGAAAGATCTCTCTATGAATTGTTCAACTTGAACTAATATTTGAAAATATTTGAAGAAAATCGCTTTCATCCGTTAAATCTCTCACGGGTGCGAAACTTGGAGCACATATGTGATAACGACGAGAAAACTACAAGTTTTTGTGAACTATTGCCTGAGGAATATCAACTCAGGAGGATTTGTTCTGCTGGTAAGTACTTTCAATCTTCACAGAAAATTTGAAGAAATGTGCCTCTATCATAATTATTTGACAAATTCTTCTTTTAGGAAAATTTTTGCAAAAAACATGAAGCATTTTTTTATAGCAACCGGAACTGCAAGTTTGTTGTGTAATATAATAGCATTTATGTGTACATTTCTTACATCGTTTCGATGTGATTTTGTTATTGCTTTTTTTTGCTGTGTAGTCCTTAGTTTTTAACAATGTTCAAGGAGGATGTTCCTAATGAGGTAGAAAATGTGCTAAAGGTGAAGGTTGTTCGTAGAACTTGAAGAGCTCTGCGTTCCATCCAAAAAAGTTTTGTCTATCTACCGTAAACCTACAACCGTCGTTATTTTGGCTTGATCTGGTGGCATCTGCTCATTATGCTATCGTTACTAAAAATCTCCTGAAAGATTATTTCTTTGAAAAATGGCAAAATTCATTAAACTGTCCGGAACTGCGAACAACCGGAAGATACTAGGCTATAATCAAGTGATATCTAAGAAAGATTGGTTGACAAGCAGAGTCCATTAAAAGTTTCCAGGAAATTTAGCTTTAGTACGTTTAGGTAACGACGGAAATTGAGCAGAATCTCATAAAATTCATTATCAGCCAAATCGTCATGTTTTGTAGAACTGACTTCGGCCTTCGGTATACTCTAGACAGCCAAGTCCATAGGGTTCAGGTCAGGCTAACTCATCGGCCACGCCGAGCTTGAAATGAATCCTCAACATTGTCCCGACGTCGTTGTCGTAGCGATGGCGATAGCGGGAAAAGGGATGTGATCCAGGCTCGTGAAGCTTCCGGCCCACTTCAAAACCAAAATTGAGATGATCATCAACTGGTCTCAGCTTAAACAGTACTCTTACAGTTGGACCCTCCCATATCGAGTCTTAATACGAAATTAAAAACATACCTGCATACATATGTTCATCGACGACCTGCTTTTTGTTACAAAAGCTACTTTAAGCCTACTGCAAGCGAGCGCCAATCGTGGCACTCACGTGAGGGCTCCATCAACTGTGCGATACGGTAGGTCGGCCTGGATAAACAGCATAACCTGCTAAGCTTAGCAGTGTGGAGAGACTGATAAACTTGAGAGTCAGCGGCGGATCGCGGGCTTGAGGTGCCCGGGTGGCATTTGGATTCTGCTAGAGGAGGTTGTACGTACATGTATATCGCTATTCTAGCGATAAGGACTCAAAACCAAAGCAATTTTTTTTTAGGAATGTCTCGGTGGCCAACTGTGGCTAGGGTGGTAATTCGGCACCATGGAGATGTGTTGTTCCGTTGCAGGAAACGGAAAGCTCAAATGTTGATAGGAAAACTAGGTTAGAGTACTGGTAACTCTAACATCGACAACAGTCCAAAGCTCTGGTAACTTCACTGACGTCGATAGGGATTACTTTCTTGGTACTTGGATTCATAAATTCACAATTTCACATTTGGGAACACTTTATTTTCACTTAGGAAAGTGACTCGAGGATGCACTTGTACTCACTGATGATTAATACGCCCAAGACGAAGTACATGCTGGCCTGCGGATCCGAGACCGACCGAGCCCGCCTGTCCAGTAATAACAAGGTCACGATCGACGGCGACGAGCTGGAGATAGTCGAAGACTTTGTTTATCTCGGCTCACTGGTGACCGCAGACAATGACACAAGCCGTGAGATCCGGAGGCGAATTATCAGCGGAAGTCGTGCATACTATGGACTCCACAAGCAACTGCGGTCGAGAAGACTTAGCCCTCGCACGAAGTTTAACCTGTATATGACGCTTATGAGACCGGTTGGTCTCTACGGGCACGAGACATGGATATTGCTCAAGGAGGACCTGCGTACACTCGGAGTATTCGAGCGACGAGTGTTAAGAACCATCTTTGGCGGCGTACAGGAGAACGGAGTGTGAAGGCGAAGGATGAACCACGAGCTCGCGCGACTCTACGGCGAACCCAGTATCCAGAAGGTGGTTAAGGCTGGCCGGGTACGCTGGGCGGGACATGTTGCGAGAATGCCGGACGACTGTCCTGCAAAACAGGTGTTCGCTACGAATCCGGTAGGAACAAGACGAGCGGGGGCGCAACGAGCGAGGTGGTTAGACCAAGTGGAGCGTGATCTGGCGAACGTGGGGTGCCCGAGGATTTGGAGAACGGTTGCTATGAACCGAGTGAATTTTAGGAATTATGTTCGTCAAGTTATGTCGTAAGACGGAATACTATGTAAATAAAAATTGTACTCACTGAAGGTTGGAACAATACTCCCTCAAATGCAGAATAATACTAACTCACAAATTACTCGACTCTGTATTTATATGCTAATGGAATGTTCTGGAAACTACGGAATTATACAACTGAATTAAGTATAGAATATTCTGTGTCGTTTCCTAGCAAAAGCATTATAATAGGTGAGGGAAGATAAGACTAAAGCTATGATCATTTAGTATCTGGACACTTTACTTCGGTGATAGCTACGTTACTAGAGCTCGGATATGCAAATTTAAGCAGCGTTATCTTAGTTATTAAAAGGACTATAGATATTGTCTATTTTTTCAAATTTTGAAATTAACGTGTGCTAGAGATATTTACGATGCAAAAAGACATGGTAAAAATTATGTTGCACAATCGCCTCGGAAATTCTTCACTGTAGACTTGCAAAATTGGGGACCGGTGGTTTTTTTTCAGATTTGTTTTTTTTACTCAAATGGTTAAGAAGTATAAGGAGCCACTCTAGAATGCTCACGAAGTTCAAACCAAGCATCGGAGTGGAACCCTTGATCTCAACTATGGTTAAAGTCTATGGTTATTGGGGATAACTGAATGCAGACCCCTTGACTTTGCAGTTAATGTACGGGCATGTACGACTTGAGTTGAGTTACACGCGAAGGAGCCTGTGCATTAGAGTGCCCCAAATGACCCGACTTTTAAAAAACTTATGCGCTGCAGGCTAACATTGATCCCAGGTCTAGTACAAGATCTCATGCCAAATTTGGGCCAGATCGGATCACGGGAAGGAGTCGCTCAACGACGCCTGAAGTTTGTATGAGATTTTGAGACATTTTGTTCGGGAGAAACATGAAAAACCAGTTTTTCATCAATAACTTTAGTTTCCGTCGGCCTAAATTATGAAAAATATTTCACCCGAAGACTGCACATCGATACGAGTGAAGATAAAAAAGTTATTAGGCTTCAAAAATGGGCTTACTTTTTTTACGGTGGTATTCATCACTGTTAATGAGGCGTCAATATGTTCGACCGCCTCGACTCATTCAACCTTAATTATCCTTGTTTACGGCGTATCCGTCGTTCGATCGAACGGATCCTTTCGATCGAGTTCGAAAAAGCTATTCTTGTTTTCGTTCGAATGCGATACGTTTGATATTGGTGTTTCCCGATCAAATTCGAAATTTTTGAGCAGCAAGCTACGTCAAAACGACATTTGTCGTCATGTATTTTTCGGGTTTTCGGATCTCGAAAAATTCATAAGTCGGTCAGTGGCGAAGAAAAACATGAGAAAAAATGGTTTTAGGTCGTGTGCTGAGGGCCGTGCAACTGAGGGACATTGGAAAGCAGGATAAAGTGTTGAAATCAGCAGCGAAAGACAGCCGGCAACTTTCGAATTTTCAGATCTGCTCCGACATCGAATCTGTAAATGATGGTCTATTCAGGAGCTGTTCCAATGCCTATCGGTGATGGTGTTTAAAAATCTGATATTACCGTCGCAGGTGCTCCTCGAAAAATTTGAAAGACTACAATGTTTACATTCGAATTTTGCTTTAAAATGTTGAATAAAAATCTCATTTATTCAATTTCAAAATAATTGTTATTTGAAGTTTTATTCACTTTTCGGTACTAAAACAAAGGCACATTATTTATAATTTTAAACAACGCACACAGGGGTAAAACATGAAAATGGCGATCAAAACTGTTTTCTGCCGAAACGGTAAGTTTTAGACCTATAGTGTCTTCGAGACAAATGGCCAACATCACAAGGGCTATAAAATTAGTTTTTTGAAAAATTGATTAATCCACCTAGTAGTGAGTTAGAAAAACTAACTTTTTTAATATCCATTTTAGAGCTATATTGTCTGAAAAAAGTTTTAAGCTTGTACCAATTCTAGCAACATTGCTAAAGAAGTCATAGCTGTAACATTAATCGTTTCAAAGTTATGACAATTTTTAAAAAAATAACATCAATTTTCAGTTTTTTCAACATAACTTTTTTGCGCGTGATTTTTCCTATAAAATATGTTCTAGAGAGTTTTGAAGGCAGAAAAGTTGTACACTTTTGCTGAATATACTGTATAAAAATTTTAAAGTTTAAACGAGATATCTTGAAAATACTTAACAAAAATAGTCATTTCGAACTGGACATATCTCCTGAGTTCGGACGAGTTCGGTTACATATTTTACAGTTTTGCATTCAGAAAAGTATCGCCTTTCAAACAATATACAACTCAAAGTGGCCAATTTTGATCTTCATAGCGTAAATATCAATAGAAGTGAGCCGAAAGTGAAGTTTTTATACTAATTTGAGCATAACTATTACTATTAGGCTGCAACATGTAGGATTCCTAACAGTAGGCCTACTTGAACCACTTGGACTTGAGAAGGTAGATGGGCTCAAATTAGTATAAAAACTTCATTTTTATCTCACTTCTATTGACATTTACGTTATGAAGATCAAAATTGGCCACTTTGAGTTGTATATTGTTTGAAAGGCGATACTTTTCTGAATGCAAAACTGTAAAATATGTAACCGAACTCGTCCGAACTCAGGAGATATGTCCAGTTCGAAATGACTATTTTTGTTAAGTATTTTTAAGATATCTCGTTTAAACTTTAAAATTTTTATACAGTATATTCAGCAAAAGTGTACAACTTTTCTGCCTTCAAAACTCTCTAGAACATATTTTATAGGAAAAATCACGCGCAAAAAAGTTATGTTGAAAAAACTGAAAATTGATGTTATTTTTTTAAAAATTGTCATAACTTTGAAACGATTAATGTTACAGCTATGACTTCTTTAGCAATGTTGCTAGAATTGGTACAAGCTCAAAACTTTTTTCAGACAATATAGCTCTAAAATGGATATTAAAAAAGTTAGTTTTTCTAACTCACTACTAGGTGGATTAATCAATTTTTCAAAAAACTAATTTTATAGCCCTTGTGATGTTGGCCATTTGTCTCGAAGACACTATAGGTCTAAAACGTACCGTTTCGGCAGAAAACAGTTTTGATCGTCTTTTTCATGTTTTACCCCTGTGTGCAACGTATCAATTCCTGATTCGTCCCAACATCGCAAACTTTCTCATTGAACGTCCAAAATTCGCAACATAAAACTTACACTTTTTTTCACTATGTAATAATCTTCGTAATTCTTTTCACGCCGATTACTTTTTGGGCGATAGTTCGGTTAGTAATTCCTTTTCTTTCATACCTTCATACCTCTTTCACACCTTCGACCTCCGGAGACGTAAAGACCAAGGTGTGTATATATTCAGGAGGTGTTACCGAATATCGAATTCCCGATTCAGCCATTTTGGCTATGTAGGCTATGCAACTATGCGGAACTCATGAAGTTTGTTTACCAACAAACCACAGAAAAGCTGAGCAAAAAATAAACAAACTCATTGAGAGCCCCGCTCACTCCTCGCCTACTTACTGTGAAAGTCGGAGAACCTCGTGTATCTAAGAACCTTGGTAACGACGAATTGGCGCTTATTCAACCTAGGGTGCTGCTTGACAGCTTTTGACAGCTCTCTACCTTGTTCTTTGTTGCTTGACCCTTCTCGTAGATCATTGAATCTTCTCATATTTTTCGATAGATCTCCTTACTAAGCAGATTAAGCAGTTTGACGCATTTTTAAATGATTTGACATCAAATTAACAAAAAATCCTATTTTCCGATTTTCTTTGGCCTCCCCTTAGGTGATATCTATATGGTCAGTTTTTGAAATTCGACATAACCAATTTGGCTGTCCCCCTAATGTGGGTATATAGGTCCCCATTGTACCTATGAAGCAAGAGTAACTAACTGGAGACGAGAACATCTCTCTTTTACAACTTTTAAATGTCGCTAGCTATTGCTGATATTGAATTTAAGATTTAAGGCATTTAGCTCGGTAACGCCCGACTTCTTTCACTGAACAATTGTTGGAGCTCTAGGCTGACTGTTAAAGGGGCTGCAATTGTCTCATCCATTCTATCCATACCACCTTACTGTCTTCTTCAAATTGCACTAGCTCGATCTATCCAACTATTCATTTTAAAGTTTTTCACAAAATTCTACTTGTAAGTTTATCTCGCCTAAAAATAACATAATCAATATTATACCAATCATTCGTCGATTACAGCCACCAGAAAACTGTTTCAGCAAACAAACAGCAGCAATAGTTGCATGTCGCATCATCAGTAGTTAATAATAAAGCCTAGTCCACACTAGGCAACATGAACTGCGATTTTAGTTATGAGACGAACTGTGTTGTCTGTTGTTGTTGTTGGAAACCTGAGACGGTCTCAGTGTCTCCCGAAGAAAATGGGAGACGCTGAGACCGTCTCGAGACGAACCGTCTCCTAGTGTGGACTAGGCACAGAGCACTTTCAATACAGCAGGTTATTTATAGAGCAACATGACGAGCGGACATATAAACAAAAGTTCTTTCAAAAAAAACCTTATCTTCTTAAAAAAAATTGTTAAATTGGTAAAAACAATTTTCAATCTGTTAAATTGGCGGCAATTTGGTTCCGCCGCTTTCAATCTACTGTGTGTGTGAAGTGTGCGTTTCCGTGAGTAATTAAATTTATTTTCTTTCCTTTTTTCTGCGGAATTGTTCCCAAGTTAGTCACCCAAAAAACCCTGGCTCCACATACTTCAACTTGAATATCTACCTACATATACCTATAGATGCAGACTTCAGTGAGAGTGTACATTTTCGTATCACATCAGCAAGTGTGGTCTGGTTCATAATTCAATCTATGAGAAGGCTGGGCTGGGCTGTCAGTTCAGGAGTAGGACCTGCTCAAATTGAAAAGCGGAGGGAAGAAGGTCTTGATGAAGTAATACCAGGCTGATGGTGAAACGGGCAAATATGAGGTGCCTATAAACCAAGCCAAGCCAGGCTTAATGGGAAAATTCATCAGCAGATAGGCCACATTATCGTTCCTGTAGGCTTACGAGCTCGAGTGTGCTACGCTACGGCGAGATATGTAAATTGGAAGGCATAAAAGAAATTATGGCTTCATCGTACGTTCCTCCATGACTGGCTGTTGCGGAAATAAAACAGGCTAATGAGCCTTTGGCGCGGAATATGGTGCGAACAATTACATTTCGCGCGAAACGCCTCCGCCTTCATTCTACTAAATTGAATCCGGCCGCTTGAGTCACACCAATGGAATCTCACGAATCCCTAAGCTCTAGAAATTTAACACCCTAGATTTTCCCTGTTGTAATTTGATGTATTATTTTCCCAAGTTTTTGAGGAAGCATTTTCGCAAAACCCGATAATGGCGCAAACTTGAGTTACACGAGCTTCTACTCGTGGATAAGTTTAAAGCCCTCTAGACTTCGCGAAGCTCAATTTGAAACTCGTCGATGATGAATCACTTCTGCAAAAATAGGAAAGCGTACGGTTGCAATTTCGATGGAATATTGTATCAAACTTTTGATTCCCACATTGGCTTGAGTGGCAGAAAAAAACCTGCCGTAATTGCTCCGGTAGTATTTTTTCCCTGAAGTATGTGGCTTGATGAGTCGAGAAAAACAGTCGTTTTTTTTGCTGAGTTTCCGTAAATATTCATGACATTTACACCCCCACGGGAGCAGCATGGGAATTTGAATTTACGTGTCGTACGTAGCTTTCTGATTGGCAACGTTCCAAAGCCAAAGGCTGATTGCGGGAACGATGATGAATGAGGAAAATTTTATGTACCTATAACAGAAACCAATTGAAATTGTTTGGTGATGAATTGAAATGAGCTGAATTTTGATGGTTAATTTTCGTTTTGATTACTTCGTGTGTGGAAAGCTGCAAGTCCATGAACAAAATATAAAATAAAATAATAAAAGTTGAAATGATCAAAGTAGGCAAAATCTTTTTTACAAAACACGTGTTTTTCTCCTTTCCGGAATTGAATTGAGTTACTCGATTTGATTGGTTTTCTAGTGAAAAAATAGCAAAAACCTTGAACAGAAAAAAGTGAAACATAGAACGTACTTAGGCCTACCTTATCCCATCGATGCCCAACTGCTGAACTAACAAAACAGGTAAGAGCAAGTCGAAACAAACACCGAAAATGCCTCTGTAGACCTCCCATTCGGAGGTTCAATATTTACCCCGTACTTCAAAAGTTCAAACGGTGGAAAATCAATTCTTCCGCTCATTCAGACATTCGGGTAAACCGGAGAAATGTCACGTGTCGCTTTTAAACGCGCTTCCAACACATCGCCCCTCGAAGCGTATGGTACTGGTGGTCCTCGCTCTTCTTTCGTTTTGTTCGTGATGTCTCTGCGTTCTGTGCTCCACAGTAGCCCCAACCATTTTATGTTTTTCATTAGTTTAATGAAAAAAATAGCATTACCAAAAACAAGATGAATAACAGAAAGTTTTATTATTTTCGGAATTCAGGCTTAAGATCTGCCTGTTCAAGTACGATGAGTGGATTTTTTTTAACATTTTTACTTTTGGTTTTCGATGTTTAATTTTCAATATTTTCCATTCAATTTTTACCCTACAGGAATTACACTGGGTAGGGCGCATTTTAAGTTCGTTTTTGTTTCCTTGATGTAAGAAATCGAATCCTCAAAATATCTTTTTCATACCCAAAATTGCTGGAGCATAAATTAAATTTCATTTGGCTACCCACTTAAGTTAAAAAAATTTCAATCAAAAAGATACTCACTCGTCACGTTCCTCCTCGGACAAAGACGGATGATAGTTCCAGGCCGACATGGTACGCTGTCTGTTTCCGGTTTCCTTTCTCGGAAGTTCGTACGTTTATTTTAACGGGAAACGCAGCAGCACAGGACCGATTTTATTCAATTATATCTCGAAACGAGGAGCAAATTGGTGTCGCGACCCGTGGCGATGGTCTTCTGCTTCTGCTTGATCGATATGTATATGTGAGGGACAGCAGGATCCGGAACACTGAGGGGGGCCAAACCTTTTGACACACACTCTCTCTCTCTTCAATTCACACTCAATTTCGGCACTTCACTTTTCGATTCCCCTTTTGCCTCTGCTGCTGGCTTCGTTAATGGGAAATGTCACTTGCACACCACCAATCAAATGGGATCTGGACCAAAGATTATTTTATTCTTCTCCTGAAGGATACGCACAGAATCGTCAATCAATGATTGAATTTTTGAACTGTTGAAAAAAGAAACACAAATGTTAATCTTCAAAAATGTACTTCTTTTTCCAGCCAAACTCAATCGGTATTGAAATTCCCCGCTTGTACCAGAGCTCAATCAACAAATTAGACTACGACGAGAAGAAAGAAGGATTTATATTTTTATCAGTCGAGGAGCAGAGCCACCTGAATGAAGGAAGCGACTGGTTGAAATATGTGGTCTCTGACTCCGGTGTATGACTATAACCGAATCAATTTGGCGTATTAAATCCGGTAAACGAAGGAGATTTCCAACAACACATCCGGAGAGCGTACGTGTGCTCAACCTAAAAAAGCTCACACTCCTTCTTCCGGTCGTCGGAACCGACACATGCTTCCACACTTTCACAGCTTTGTGAGCACAATGTACATATAATAACAACCTCCGGAGTCGGAGTTAAGCAGCTCAGATGAATCCTTATTTCGGTAGGTATTTTTTTTTCTCTCTTACTTCCTTCCTTCCTTTTTTCGGGGATCGATTTTTTTTTTTTCGTTTACGTACCGATGGGTATATCCGTATTATTTACCTATTTTTTTCTCCCATAGACCCAGAATCACACGATTTAGCTAGTAGAAGGTATCGAAATTTCCCAAAAGACGATTTAACCACACACCAACGACAATAATCACACCTGGTCCTGGTGCCGATACACCTTTTTGGGTATGGAAACGCCGGCCCCGGATTAACCTTCTAGATGGGCGCTTTCCTCAATTGGCTTTATTGCTGCTGATTTTCTTGTTTGTTTGCTAATCAGACGTTAATCCGGATTGTCCGAAAAACATGCGAGCCTTGTTGCATGGGAGATTTCCTAGAGACAACGATTAGAGGATCATTCCTGTATTTTTGGGAAAACAGATTGATTAAGGATTTTTATACTCTATACTCTATACTCTATACTAACTCTAGAGCCCGAAGGTTTGAGTTAAGGATTTTTATACTTAACTCAAACCTTCGGGCTCTAGAGTTTTGTACCATAATTTTGAATAGAAGACAATAATTTTGTGTTTCTTTTGGTTTCAGGTACAGTTCATTTGAAAAAAGTTATTTACAACGTACCACAAACCTGCACGTACAGTGTAGAAGACAATTTTCTTCAGTATAAAAAAGTGGTAGCGTGATTTTTGAAAGTTGGCGGAAGTCGGAGTTTTTCAGTGCCCTGGATATCGTCGTTGCCTTTTTGTCTGGATGTCAGGATCGGATTTGCATTTTTCCCAATAGGTATTAGACTCTCACAGTACTTTGTTTCGCCAGATAATTCTTCGGGCCATAGTGGCGATACTAGCAGGACGCTGAGTGCTGCGTTTGTTCCGTGTACACGCATCACACCGAAAGATTCTTTGGCAGAAGCCTTCTTCGAGGATGCCGATGAGGAAAGCAGAGCGTACGGTCAAAAGTAGAACGTAGATCTAAAAAAAAAGGTCATGACTCTAGCAACCTCGGCGGGGTGAAATAAGAACCCGAATTTTCCGGCTCATGGCGAGAGCGTCACCAGACCAAAATGAGTCCAGAAAGACAAGTTGCTTTTCGAATTGAAAAAAGGACTCGGCGTTGAAGAGCGCCGACTTCAAGAAACTAGTTGATTGGATACTAGTCGAGAAAGCGGCCTGGGTTTTTTCACAGGTCTCAGTTATTGAGCACAGTCCATAACTACGCGGTGTAGTAGTTCAGCTTTTCGATAATTCAACATTTACTCTCCGCCTTAAAGTAGGCCCAAGTTGTCTTCCCTTCGATCAATCTCGAACGTAATATCGATTTGCGCGATCGACGGTTTAAGCAATGCAGCTAGACACGCCGTTCACCTATTGTTGAATTGTTTCAGCTAGAACCAGCAAGCTACTGCGATCCTGATGAATTAGCCGAATCTCTAATCTCTACACTTTGAGTTTAGCCTTTAGGCCGAGAAGCGTCTAGTCTCTTGAGATAATGTTTTAGAGCTCTCGGGTATTATGAACTTCCGCCGAGGGCGTTTCTGGCAAGATCACTTTCCCTGCACTGAGAACTCAAGGGGACGATCATATGTTTCTTAAACGTGATTGTCAGTAGAGTGCCCATTTCCGAGAAATAGACCGGTTAATGGATACTCTAATGGACAGTGGAAGTGTACGTGGGTCGAGCTACATTGCATCCGAATTAATGTAAATTGATGTGTGGCCAGAGTTGTCAGTTGATTTATAGCTTCTTTTCCCATTTCTTTAGTCAGATAATCAACTGTAGAAAAGTGCGTTCCAAATGAAAGGGTTTGCGTGACAATTCGTTAGGACAGGTAAATTTGACTTGCTAGGATTTGTGTTTTAATGCTTTCTGGTGTCGAATAGATACTTTTTTTCTCAGATTGGTCTCACAGGGACCACGTAGCACTCCGCTGCTGCCGTTTTCTCGCTGCGCCGGAAACTGCCCACAACATCATTCGTCGGAAGCGGGACGTTTCGCCCACATAACGTCCCGGTGGGAGTTACGCGAACTCCACGTGATGATAGCTGATAGCAGGCCAGCCTATTACTACACATCCAACAACACCCAGCAGCAGTTCAAGGTCAAGTAACACATCGTCGGTCAGCGACCTTTGATCGGGGTCAAGCACAGGTTGAGCCGACTGAGAACAGAGACGTTTGATATCGACACCTTCAGCAAACGCTCGAACTTTGCCTAACCGCCCGTTGAACCGCCCAGCAGCGTGAATATTCACCGACAGCAGTCATTTGGGCAGACAATAAGTCCCGCCAACCATCTCTCCATATCGGCTGCCATTCCAATAACCAGTGTCTGGCATTGAAGAGGTCATCCTTATATGACTCTCTAGGTGGTGATTTTAGCATTTTCTAAACGATAATTATCTGATTTCCGTTTTACAAAACGTTTAGTGTCGAGGCCGAATTTATGAGGCCGCTATGTTGCTTGTCGCATAAAAATGCGCACGAATGAGGAGGTATAACGGTATAACTTTAGGCGTTTAGATAGCAAACAGGTATGAGCGATTTTTAACTTCTTTTGGTTTATTTTAGGCGGTTCTAATTCGAAATAATGCATTTATTTCGTCGCTTTTGGGATAGTTATTTGGAGAGCCCTGTCTGATCCGGTCCTCAATCATTCATAAGCATCAATTCATGGACTCGCCCTTAGCGAATTCTCACCGGGAATACTAGACCGTGGCGTAAAATTTCCAAACGGAGTGGCACTTAAGTTGTTTGGCGGTTACAGCTGACATTCGAGAAAGCACTTTTTAAAGTCCCGTATCAGCATCCGGAATAATCAGCAGGACCCAAGCTGGTTGAAATAATCGTAGGTTAAGCCGTTTAACGTGCCTCATCACAGTGTATTGCCAAGCCAGAAAGATCGGCGAGTACGAATCTCTTGGGATATGTATCGTTTTGCTTAAATCAGTAGAGGAGAAAAATACTGATATCAGAGCTAAATTTGACACAATGATAAAAAAATGTTACTTATATAGTTTAGTTGACTGTATAAGAATTGAGTTTTGTGACATCATATATCCACTTTTCTTCACAAATCGATCTCGTATTTGAAACTTATAGTAGTATTTGAAACAGATCAACATGGCTGGAATCATTCTTAACGCATTCGCAAATGACATTCGATAGCCAACGGTATTCAGTCATCACTAGAGCGAATCGTCAACTTGGCTTTAGTTGGCGTTTTTTTCAGATTTTTCCTATGACACCAGCCTTGGCAGCATCCCGAAGATCTTCCAGCTTACCCAGGCCAGTGTGAGCTTTAAAAATTCTAAACGGAGAGATCAATTTTAATGCTCCTTCGAGGACATTGCAGTCTCATACAGAGTTTTTGACGATGTTGGAAGGGTTCGTGTTATTGAGCATCTTCTAGACCTTGTTCGTGGTCTAGTCGTCCAATGGTAGGATATCGAATTCAATTCCAGGCAAGGATTTGGCCTCGAGAAAAACAGAGGCTCGCAGAGTTAACTGGAACAAGTGTTCATTGAAATTTTGGATATTTCTAAATTGAGCAAAATTTAAATACTAAACAGAGAAAAAGCTCCCATGCAACAAGCTTCGCAAAAACACCCCGGATTCACTGAGCCAGTTTTTTTTTTCCTTTGTATCAAGTCCAATCACACAGCTCGTTCAAAGACGTTCTTTGCTGCCTGCCAACATCCTCCGGCTGGGAATCGATGAATTATTCTAGCAGGATATGCCGCCTCCGGTTGAGCATCGTCGCCATCATTCGTCTTTCTGAAAATCGGAAACGAAGAGAAAAGAACAACGATAAATGTAAATGCTAACAAACAAAAGATCAATAAAATGACACAATTGTGATGGTGTGTGGTGTTTGGTGTGTGTTTCTACATAAGAAAAGAGCAGACAGTTCAATCCTGAAGATAGCTTCTGACTGCGATGATGCTGCTCCTTCTAATGGCATTGAGCTTTGTTGGATGTTTGTTGTTGGCATCATCCAAATTTCCTGCTGTTTAGCCTCCGGTGGTGAAGGTGGAACCTCCTTCAAAATGGAAAAAAAAACTGAATCCGTTTTCAAATATCCACATTTCAGTCGAGACACAACTACCCATCGTACTAGAAACCGATTTAGCTCAAAATGTCACACGAGTTTAAAAGAAATTACACGAAACGTCTGTGATCTGTGAGGATGAAGAAGATGCACCGTAAAATGGCTCTCTTATGTTCGATTTCGAACAATCGAATACCAAGAACTGTGGTTGAACACCTGAGGGGATTCGATACGTTCTCAAATAACGTATCCTTGATGTAGGTTTTTAGAGGGATGATAACAAAAACCTGGTACCGAAATGTGTTTCAATTTTGGGGGACAACGAGTCCCCAAAAAAAAAAGAACCTTTATCACATGCACACATTGTTTCAACCTTTTCTAAGCTCCTGTAATGATGGAAAAAAAAATCAAAAATCGAAATCTTTCATCAGATGAAATATTAGGTATAATCACTTTAATAGAAAATTCCTTAAAAAAATTTAATCTGTGAAAATCTCCTTTCCGAAATTGCTTTTGGCTACAGAGCAGAATCCCGAAATGTGCTTTCGCACAACTGTTGTTGACTCATCCCACTTTATCCGATTCATGAATAGTGGGGCGAGTAGATATCAACGACTGCAATGCGCTGGCTAGCTGGCCACTGTATGTCAGGTTCAGTATGCGAAACCCAGAGCCAGTGTAGGAGGGAATTCATAGTGGTGGTTTTTCCCGGAACAGGAAGTAGCAGTCAGTCAGCGAACAATATAAAAACAGATTAAAACCACTGGCGGCGCACGTGACTTCCGGTTGAAACTTGGAGAACTGTACCAACCCACCTTTGGCGATGCACTCAAATTTTGGAATGGATGCTTAAAAGTCTCTAAAGATTCACACATTATTTTTAAACTATGACCCAGAGATGAGTTTTGACTCAGTCTATATTCAGTCAGTGAATTATTTTTGTGGAGAATTAATCCAACTGGGTGTGTTGAAATTTCAGGGAATAGATTAGACGAAAATTGATGTTGAAAAACATTCGAAAAAAACTTCGCCTTGTCTCCCGGTAGGACTTGAACCCTCATCTTGCCCCTCTCCGAGACCCCGGACTTTTTTGAAGTCCGGTAGCTCTGTTCAATATTCATCAGCACACTTTCTGTTTAATTGTCAAATGCACAATGAGGTTCAAATTCGGTTGAAATATAGTCGCAACAGGTTTCTGTTTCAAGAGGATGCTACGAGCGCCAGCTTCCCATTGTTGATATTCAAAGAAAAACCTTTCCGGACAGAATCGTGAAACAAGGTAGCAATTCAAAAGCTTCAAGTACAAAGGAGCAGAAACAAGCCAAAATTTAATGAAGTTTGACTTTCGCGATATGAATATTGCACAGCTCCACGACGTTCTCGTAGATTAACAAAGATGCACTCACACACAAAATCCTTTAAAATTTTTCTGGGTGTACTCCACCCAGAATCCAGTCAGCTAGCCAGCTGGAACCACAACCCCAGGTTGCCATTTCGCTGCACGGCATGTGGGAGGGGGGAATACCGTAGGACGCTATAGCAGCGTGGAGCAATCAGCAACGTGCACTTTCCAGAATATGTTGCTTCATACCGCGTTGCTGCTGGTTTTTTCCTCGACTTTCTCCAACCAGCTAGCACCGAGAGAAGAGCAAACACAATCCTTCCGCAACATTCTGAGCAATTTGTTTGCTTTATTCAAATTAGCAGAAATTGTGTTGGAAGCTACCACCAACTGGTAGTCTGGCTGGCTGGCTGGCTGATTGACTGACTGTGTGTTGCGAAGCGCGAGATTTTGCACGACTTGGTTTGAGTTTGGTTTTGTGTAGATGGAATTCATGTAATCAAGTGCTGCAATGAAGTCAAGAATTCCGTACCTTTCAGCTTCAGTTGTAGTTTTTATAAGTGTGATAAAAAAAACCTTGCCAACACATCGACTATCGATTTATTGCTGCTCATTGAATGCTGGTTGAGGTTCATTCTTGGGTACTGAAATAAAACGTCTGAACTCATACCATCGAAACGAGACCGAGAATTTGCCTTAAAAAACAAACCATATTGAACGCTTTTGTATAGTCAATGACAGCCGAAATTTTTTAAATCTTCAAAATTTACGGAAACTCGGCGGAAGGAACTAAATATATTTGGTTGTCTGATAACTGGTCCATTATTCTCTGGAAGCTGTTGGGTGCTATACTAAAACCAAACGGCAACCTTTTGAATTCAATGTGTCTCCCAACGGTTGAAAAGCAGTGTTTTGAAAAAAAGAAAAAAAAAGCCAACTACGCTATGCCGATAGATGTAACAGATTCCAGTAAGGAATTATTTTTTCAAACCTATTTCTTGGAAATACAGGGCTTTCAAGGGTCCTGAATGATGTTCATCAATCTTTGAAAACTATTGGGTCTGAAAATCAAACCAAACGGTAGTCTATCAAATTCATACTGATTTTAAAGCTAAGTAAAAGTAAGAATTTTCGAAAATCGAAAATTCTAAAGCCTATCTTAAAAGTACAATATTATGAAAAATTTCGCAAAATCCCCATAAATCAAGGTAGAATTAAATCCTCAAGGCAATGTGGGGATGAAGTCTAATCTAAAGCCAGTCTCCCTCTCTCAGTAGTCGACTTATAATGTTCACGATCACATGCATACAAACTAACGAGACTCTCGAACCTGTGTTTGACATGCTTTCAAAGTTAAATTGTGATGCTGGTACAATGTATGGCATCTGGGTAGAAAATTATGTTTGAAGAACCGACAAGGAGAACTTGAGTAAAAAAAAGTCTCAACCATACAATGTAAAACAGCGCGTGGGTTGGTCGACCAAATTGTGTGTAAGCAAGGAAAACTTCCTTCCAGTAACAGCTTCAGCAATTTAGACTTTATGTTATCCTTTCGTTAGCACCAACAAAGACGTCGAGGACGACGATTATAGTGCCATCATGATACACAACTACTCAACATTTACCGGAGGACACTTTTCGAACGCGTTGTGCTCCTTAAGTGGAGATATCACAGACAAACGAACTCGGTATCATTTCTTTTCATCGGAACACAATGAATTCTAGACTACATATTCCTTAATCTCACTGTCTGTGATGGGTTTCCCAAAAAAAAAAAACACCACACCCAACATCCTATCAAAACAAATGCATTCTCGGGATTTCTATCGACTAAGCGTTTGTCGTTCCACTGATAGTGGCACACACCATCCTTCTTGTTGTTTGTTACGGAAAATTAAAACAGCATAAACACATGCTCTTAAAGTTGCACCATTCCCGTTTCTTTTCACTGATCCAGTGTTTAGAAGTAAGATGCTCAAAATTTCAACATTCGCAAAAACCAGTTCTTTTCCAACACGCACATCACCCTCATTAAGAATTTAAGGCGTGTGTTTTACCGCGACTGTCGCCTTTTTAATAGGTTAGTACCAACCTTCTCGGGGTTTTTTTTTTGTGTTCCCTCCCTGAAGGTTAGGAAAAGTTGAAAAAGATTTCACTTAAGTGGGAGTAACTTTTTCGTTGTCTCTCCTTTTATTTTGTTTCGTGTAACTTTTCGGGTGTTGGTCGAAAAAGGTTTTCCACTTCCATGTCATTATGGGTGTAAAGGTTGCACCAATAATCCGGCAGCCGGAAATGGTTAACCGTAAATTTTAAGCGATTTTACGATTATTGTCGGCAGGTAAGGACACGGTAAGGACATATACGGATCCAACATGGAGAAATGATGAATAAAATATTGCAATAAAAGATCTCCTTCATTAAATTCCTGTTCTTGGGCCACCGAAAACTCAAAAAACTGTTAATTTACAAACAGTTGGAAAAAAGAATCATTTTAGTTGCCAAAAAGTTCTATCATTCTCTGGAAGCTGTTGGGGCCTATACTTAAACCAAACGGCAATCGTTTAAAGTCGATGTGTCTCCCAAGGTCGACCCAAGTATCGACGAGAGCAGTGTTAACACTAAACTACGAAAATTTCAAAATGATAAAAAATGGAAACTTGGAAAAATATCAAAAATTTCAATAACCGCAAAAATGACAAAATTTCTTTTTTGAGATTTTTGGTTATTTTTGGTCATTTTTTGTCATCTTTTGTCTTTTTTGTCAATTTTTGTCATTTTTTGTTATTTTTGTAATTTTTGATATTTTTTTGTAATTTTTTTGTAAATTTTTATAATTTTTTTGTATTTTTTCATATTTTTTTGTAATTTTTTATCATTTTTGATCATTTTTGATCATTTTTGGTCATTTTTGGTCATTTTTGGTCATTTTTTGTCTTTTTTGTCTTTTTTGTCTTTTTTGTCTTTTTTGCCTTTTTTGTCTTTTTTGTCTTTTTTGTCTTTTTTGTCTTTTTTGTCTTTTTTGTCTTTTTTGTCTTTTTTGTCTTTTTTGTCTTTTTTGTCTTTTTTGTCTTTTTTGTCTTTTTTGTCTTTTTTGTCTTTTTTGTCTTTTTTGTCTTTTTTGTCTTTTTTGTCTTTTTTGTCTTTTTTGTCTTTTTTGTCTTTTTTGTCTTTTTTGTCTTTTTTGTCTTTTTTGTCTTTTTTGTCTTTTTTGTCTTTTTTGTCTTTTTTGTCTTTTTTGTCTTTTTTGTCTTTTTTGTCTTTTTTGTCTTTTTTGTCTTTTTTGTCTTTTTTGTCTTTTTTGTCTTTTTTGTCTTTTTTGTCTTTTTTGTCTTTTTTGTCTTTTTTGTCTTTTTTGTCTTTTTTGTCTTTTTTGTCTTTTTTGTCTTTTTTGTCTTTTTTGTCTTTTCTGTCTTTTTTGTCTTTTTTGTCTTTTTTGTCTTTTTTGTCTTTTTTGTCTTTTTTGTCTTTTTTGTCTTTTTTGTCTTTTTTGTCTTTTTTGTCTTTTTTGTCTTTTTTGTCTTTTTTGTCTTTTTTGTCTTTTTTGTCTTTTTTGTCTTTTTTGTCTTTTTTGTCTTTTTTGTCTTTTTTGTCTTTTTTGTCTTTTTTGTCTTTTTTGTCTTTTTTGTCTTTTTTGTCTTTTTTGTCTTTTTTGTCTTTTTTGTCTTTTTTGTCTTTTTTGTCTTTTTTGTCTTTTTTGTCTTTTTTGTCTTTTTTGTCTTTTTTGTCTTTTTTGTCTTTTTTGTCTTTTTTGTCTTTTTTGTCTTTTTTGTCTTTTTTGTCTTTTTTGTCTTTTTTGTCTTTTTTGTCTTTTTTGTCTTTTTTGTCTTTTTTGTCTTTTTTGTCTTTTTTGTCTTTTTTGTCTTTTTTGTCTTTTTTGTCTTTTTTGTCTTTTTTGTCTTTTTTGTCTTTTTTGTCTTTTTTGTCTTTTTTGTCTTTTTTGTCTTTTTTGTCTTTTTTGTCTTTTTTGTCTTTTTTGTCTTTTTTGTCTTTTTTGTCTTTTTTGTCTTTTTTGTCTTTTTTGTCTTTTTTGTCTTTTTTGTCTTTTTTGTCTTTTTTGTCTTTTTTGTCTTTTTTGTCTTTTTTGTCTTTTTTGTCTTTTTTGTCTTTTTTGTCTTTTTTGTCTTTTTTGTCTTTTTTGTCTTTTTTGTCTTTTTTGTCTTTTTTGTCATTTTTGGCTTTTCGTGTCATTTTTGTCTTTTCGTGTAATTTTTGTATTTTCGTTTAATTTTTGTAATTTCGTGACATTTTTGTAATTTCGTGACATTTTTGTATTTTCGTGTCATTTTTGTCTTTTCGTGTCATTTTTTTCTTTTTGTATCAATTTTGTCTTTGCGTGTCATTTTTGTCTTTGCGTGTCATTTTTGTCTTTTCGTGTCATTTTTCTATTTTCGTGTCATTTTTGTCTTTTCGTGTCATCTTTGTCTTTTCGTGTCATTTTTGTCTTTTTGGTTTTTTATGTCTTGTTATAATTCATGGTACTTGTTTCATTCTTTTTAGTTATTTTGTCAATTGGGTCATGTTTGTTACATATTTTAATTTCTTCATTTCTGTTATTTATGATTTACCTACTAGTGAAATATTATGGGTAAATTTTTCTCGTTTCTTTTTTTTTTTTTTTTTCATTGTTTTCATTTATGTCATTTTTTAAATATTTGTTTTTGTCGTTTATGTCTTTTTTGCATTTGGGAAATTTTCATCACTTGTTGTATTTTTTTCCTACATAGTCATTTGTGTTTTTTTAAAATATGCTTTTTAATTTGTTTTTATGTTTAATTCATAATTTATTGAAAAACAGTATCTTTAAGGTTCGATTTTAGCTCCAGAGAGCAAATGATTTCATACTTTTTTTTGTAAATACTGTTTCAGATTTGATTGAAGGTGTTACAAGGCCATTTTTGAACTTGGTGGCTCCAGAGAGTAACTCGTATTTTATCCGTATCTTTCTTTTCAGCAGACAACGCAAATAAACGACCTCAGATCAGTCCCGGATTTTCGTACAATTTTGCTCCAGATATACAAAACAATTCGGTATTGATTTCATCAGTATGTATAAAACAAAAAAGCTCGCAATGTCATGACTTTTTTCTCGCAAGTGATCACAAATTCTTGGAAAACCAAGTACCAAGAAGGTTCAATGATATAATTTTCCTGTGCGCTCAAACAAAACAGGAAAAAAATATAGACGCCATAAAAGAAAGCCATCGATAGCAAACAGACAGCAACGACGACGACGAAAGTCAGCTAGGGTGGGTAGGTTCATCGCCAACGACTTCCACTTGGTAGAACAATTCGCCGAGGAAAAACTTGTGTATAAATGAAAGCGTCTGTCTGGACGACGATAAACGGCGGAATACAAAAATAAAAATAAAGAAAAAGAGACAGAAAAATCATCCCCTCATTCTACTAGGATGGTAGGGAGCTGCTGCTGTTGGTGGCTTCTTGCATGATAACAACATTGTTGTCCAAAGTATATGGTTGAAGAAAGAAAGAAAAAAGCGTTTTGCAAACTATGGACAGTTGTGAAGAGCGGAGGTTCTGGAAGGTGTGTCAGTAAAGTATAGCAAAATGCAGGAACATAGTCTTACAGTTGACCGCCTCTTGTCGGTGTCAGTCCGACCACTATTGATGGGTGTTTTCCTTATTTATATTGATGGTGCTCTGCCAGGTTCAACCTTCTTTTTCACTACCTCATGTGATGGTAGCATAATAAAAGGCGAATGGGAATGTCTGTATAACTATTGAAGTGTGTTTTAGCGTTCTGAATCGTCAAAAAAAAGTTAATTTAAAAAGGTTGAGACTGGAAAAATTTATATAAAAATTATGTTAAAGTATGTGATTTTTTTTTTGTTTCAGGAAACCCACCACGAAGGAGTCATTAGTCCGCTACGAAGGCAATAACGACCGATCATCGGCGTCGGAGAAATCAATCATATTATGTAAAATAGGACAGGGGGGATGATAAATGATGACATTGTTTTCCTCTGTCACATTATACCCACGCTATTCTAATGGTCAACATTGGTTTTCTTTCTGCTGTTTTTTCTGGAACCTTTTCTAGGAACAGTTCACGTATAGCAAAAAAAGAAGATCGGACAGACAAAGTCTAAATTGACCCCTTTCCCATATGAGAAAAATTTATATGTCGACACGAAGAAGGATGTAATGATTGACGTTTGAAATACCATATACAAAAAAAAACAATAAAAAAGGGCTAAACTTGTTGGCTCTTCCCAGAAACCAAACATCTGACGATGATGTAAATTTGAACAGAAAGTAATCATACGAGTGGCTACCCAGTGAACATTTTGGTCTGTATATTTCAGTCGTTTCTGAGATATACACACTTTTGTACAATCTGGAAAAGTTGTTTAGAATATTCTATATGAGCCTGTACGTACCAAAGTGGAGGCAATATACGGACCAAACTTTGCTCACCTTGAAAATATAAAACTTTGTATTGCGTTTTAGACAATTTGATAGCATCTTCGCTTTGCACATAATCTTAGGATTGTACAACTTACAACTTTCTATTGCCTGCCTTACAATTTGATTACAATTTTCATTTCCAGGTAGCCTGAGGTTTGTAAACATAAATACAATAGAATTTAATGTTTACCGCAAAAAAAAATTTAACCATATACAACTTCATCTATACCTTCCCTCAGTCTCGAACTACCAACGTTCCGATCCCTGTCCTTCGATGCTTCCTCGGCGCCATTTCATGTTGATACAAACAAGCAAATTTGTTCATGTACAGTTGAGAGTGCGTTTAAAATTCAATTGATCGTATAAAATACCACTGACTGCATCATTTCGGACTCCAAATCTATTTATAGATGCCGTTTTTTGAAATGCAACTTTAACCTATCTCATAGACGATTCTATTACAATCAATAATTGTATTCATTGCTCAGTGCGATCTTAGCTAGCTATTTACTGTACTGTTAAACAATTCGACAATCTGCAGATTGTTTAAATTCCATTATACGATGTTCTTACAGTTACTGTACGACCTTTCATGGAATTAATATGTCTTCATAGATCGCAAGCATGAAAGATTGCTTAATTGTACAGTGGGATTAAATATTGAGCTTTACAAAATTCTATTTCGATTCAAAACAACTTTATTGATCTTTCTATTCGATTTGCAAAATGTTATCGTATATAATGAACTATACAAACCATAAACGATAAAATATAACTAGGTTTAGCTACATCATGATGTTTATACAATTCCAATCTAAACTGGATGCTTATACAATCTACAATGAACACTGCTTTGCGATTTCTGGTTATCTGGAATCTTTTATCACAAAACCGGATTTTTTAAGCGTCTCGCCTGTGTTTTTGCAAAAGCCGACTGTTTGTGCCAATTTTTTTCATTTTTATAATTTTTTTCTTAATTAAAACTGCCTTCATTTTTTCAACGAAATTCCTCAAGAATATCGAATTTTTGAAATTGTTGACATAAGATAATTACGATATTACTAAGCATGGGAATTGCATTATAACCAATTATTTACCGATTAAGTTTATCTCAATTAACGACTTTGAATGACATTTACGAATAGATTGTTTAAATTCCATTATACGATGTTCTCACAATTACTGTACGACCTTTCATGGACATAATATGTCTTCATAGATTGCAAGCATGAAAATTGCTTTATTGTACAGTGGGATTAAATAATGAGCTTTACACAATTCTACTGCGATTCAAAACAACTTTATTGATCTTTCTATACGAATAACAAAATGTTATCGTATAACTGAACTATACAAACCATAAACGATAAAATATAACTTGGTTTAGCTACGACATGATGTTTATACAATTTCAATTTAAACTGGATGCTTATACAATCTACAATGAAAACTACTTTACGATTTCTGAATATCTGGGTACGTGAGTAAGCTGAACAAAGTTAAACAAACTGTCTACAAAATTAGCAATACAGGGAACGAAAAAAAAGTAACGCTAATAAGACCTTTTTAAGAAAATTTTTGGGAAATTGTATTTAATTCCCCAAAAAATATTCCAGACTCGTTATTGGGCCAGGCTCTCTGGAGCCACTTCCGTCTTGCTCGGAATGCACAAAGAATTCTGGAGAAGTTTGCAACTTCATGTTTGATAATGATATTTTACTAAATTTTAAAGCCAACCTACAGCAGGCACTCAACAGACATTCTAGACACACCAGCGCTCTGGAGCCACTTTTTATTTTAAAACCATAACGATCAGTTTTGAATAGACAAGATCTCTTCCACCAGAGTGAGTATACGAAAATAAAACAAACCAACCTCAACCAGGACTATTTTACCAAGAAAATGATTAGTCAATAGGCCTACATTCCACTTTTTAATGAAACATGGAACTCCTGATGCAGCATGGAAGCGTTGATGATGCAAGTCGAACTTTCATTCGATGCGACAACTATACCGTATTCAATAAAACTATTTTGCCCCCATTTTCCGGTGCAGTTTTTGGGGGAGGAGGCATATGAAAATCAAATCAGCTTCTTCAATTTCAATTTGGAAACTTGGTCCATGCGATTATTGCTGCTGGCCTGTTGTTCATCATACTGATTGGTGAAATTTTTCTGTTGCATAAAGAAAAGGCTATCATAACTTTTTTTTTCCATCCAATTATGAGTTGATAAATTTAAGTTATGAATATGAAACATAAATGATTGAAAAAATCCTCGATTCAAATGAATGTCCATGCGGTATAAATATTGTTCGATAGAGACGAAATTAAATCCTATCTGAGGTTTTTTTCCAAAACGTACACGAGTCAGGATTTCGAATCAATTTTATAACACAACTCGCTTTATTGAATTATCAAATTACAGTTTTGGGTGAACTCATACACTTTGCATGTTATTTGTTCATTTGGATCATATTTTGGGTGAAATTTATTTATTACAAAAATAATTTTATTATCAAATGAAACGTTGAGAATGTAAGAAACCATACGATTTTTCTTCATTTTATCTTATATTTATGAAAAGGATAAAATAAAAGTGGCCCACGATAACTCACTCTCTCCTATTTCGTAAGTCCGGAATGAAAAGTTATAAAAAAACAAAATTGAAGTGACACTGAGAAATACAGCGAATTGCAATAGAATTATGAACGGCAATGTGAGCATACAAAGGTAAACTAATGTGTAACTAAGTTACTCTATGGAGCCACCGTTGATTATCGAAAAGATTAATGTTTTCCATCTCATTAGAGTGTCCATTTCCCTGCCGTTTTCCCGTTCCCGGGGATAGGGAAATTTGGTGGCCTGTTTCCCGGGATCCCGGGAAATGTTTAAAAACATGTAAAATAAATGCACCTCGATTGAAATATAGCTTTTCGAACCTTTTCCTGCAAACGGATAAAAGCCCTCTGGATCACGACCAACCGAGACTGAGACGTGAAGACATGAGCCAGGGATATCTCCATGGCCAACTGGCAGCAGCTGTGGGACAGCGCAGAAAGAGGAAAATGTGGCCTCGCCGCTCTTCTCGACATGTGGTGACGCGGACGAGAAACCCGGACACGTGGTTTTCTATTGTCCAAGATATGAAGAGGAACGTATCAATATACTCGTCGCCTGCGGACCAGACACGACTGTAGAGTCGCCCCTCGTTGATGATGTGTTAGCATAGCATAGCATAGGGTGACTACACACATCTTGCATTGGCTGATACACGAGGTACAACTGATAATCGAGAGCATCGCAAGATGCCAAAATGAGTATCTGGATTCAATATTCATTCCAAGTGCTGCTCTTGAAGATCAGTGTGGTACCATATGATGCACACCGTGACAAGTCAATGTAATCATAGAAGGGGTTATCTGAAACAGCAAAAATAACTCTTTAGGTGCAGAGAACTCATACGACCCATAAAGCTGTTTCAGAAAGGAATGGAAGGGATGTTTTAGTGGGAAATCCTACATGGCAAATAGGATTGACAAAATATGATTAAATATAATCAAAATAAAATGAAACAATCTCACCAAAGTCCATTGATAGGCGATGAGGGAACGAGGCGGCGTGGGTTGATTTCTATTTGATGGTCCTGTTGCACTAATGATGATAATCCCTGCATCTTCCAGTCACTGTTGTTTGATAATTCAGCAAGTGCTTATGGATGATTTTTTGGGATTTGAGTGCTTCTTTTCTTCTGCTAATTTTTTTAACACAATCCTCACTGCTATCCTTACACAGATTTCGAAAAAGAAGCTTCTAAACAGATAACAATCACAATATATTCACGAAAACAAACGAGAAAATTTCGAGGTCGGAAAAAACACATCCGTCCTCTAGCAGTGCTTGCTTTGATCCCCCGTCGCCCCTCGTTGATGATGTGTTTTGATCAAAAACGTTTATGTAAAATCAAAGACGGCATTGAAAAAAAAGAGAAGTGATCTGCCAATTTAGGAGTGCAAACGTGAAAAGTAGAAGCTGAGTAATTTGTTGGAAGAATAAGCGTTTCAGGATCGGGAAACGTTTGAACTGACTGCCCTTCAAAGGAGTTGGAGACTGAGGAAAATTGCGATCGGCGTAGGATAGACTGACGCGAATACCGATCGACGTAACTTTATTGAGCTGAATGAGTCCAAGGCTATCAACTAAACTACGCAAGACCATCAGCGTAATTGTTCGGGCTACCACTACAAGATGACCTCAACCTGTCAGGGTGGAATTTAATTTAAAAATGAACTTATGAGTGAGTGTTGCATTTTTAGCGCCTATGCACGATTATGACCTCCTTTCCGAAGAATTGCCTCAAAGCAGTTACCGGATTGTGTCTGAGGCCCCATGCGGAGTTTAGGGCGTATGTATGTACGGATGAGAATATACGAGTCAACCCATTTGGTTCCATCGACCCAAATTTGCCCTGGGGAACTCACGGAAACTCGCCGTGCCTTGGTCCCAATTCGTAAAATTCCTTCTTCAAATTTAACACCTGGGTAACCAAAAAAAACACACACGCACAAACACACATACAGTACAGTTAGACATGATTTATGGAAGAGCACACTGAATTTCATAGTAAAAAAAATAAGGTAGGTTCCGACCCGAGCAACCCCATTCGTGATCTATTAACTGTCAAATGGTTTAGAACTGCGTAAAGTAGGACCCAATCTGCTCAGTTTTGGATAAATCTCTATACCAGTTCTAAAAAAAGTTGAGTTGAGACTGGTATAATGGATCACCAGTGCGATTGCTCGGGTCAAGATTTGGGTCTAAACCGGCTGTTTGGACCACGGATACAGGTGCTTTTAGAGCAATGTCAATGGTGTTGGGAGAAATTGGTAGAAATTTTGACACTTTTAGCACATTTTGAAAACTTTAACATGCGAAAACATTTCAAGATGTGTGGCCTTCTAGTGTTTTTAGAACACGTGTTGTATTCTCGCATGCTGTGATGCAAAAATAGCAATATTTCCTTCACGTACGGCTTGAATAAAAACAGTGCTGTAAAAAATACAGTGCCCGAAGATCTTGAAAACATTTTTGCATGGTAAAATTTTCAAAATGTGCTACAAGTGTCAACATTTTTACCACTTTCCCCCAACACGAGTGAACTTGCTCTTAGAATATAGATTTTTGCTAAAATGTTATAGATTTGTTGCTAAACGGATAGGGAATTTGCAAATCTTTTATAATATGTATACATAGTTTGTTGGGATTCTTGAGCTAAAAATGGAAAAATCGACAATTTGTGCAAAAAAGCTGTACTCAAAAAGTCGTCAGGTCACCCTGGAATGTGCCATAAGGCCTGTCCCGACTCTAATTGCATCACGGGAAAAACGCTGTAGAAAATAACCCTTTGAATATTTTTACATGAAAATTTGCATATAGATAGTTTGAAATGTATTGTTGACACTGTATTTTTTCAATTGTAGATTTTTTGAAAGTTGGGAAAAATGGCGTCACTTGCAGACAGACGATGCAAATTTATTTTATTCAAACTTAGGAAAAATTTTCAATTTTTTTCTTGGTAGGTTGCAAAACAACTTAAAATCGTGCAGTTAACGGCGAGTTTTTTATTCAAAAGTTATTTGGAACTCTAAGTATTGAAATGAAGAATAAATATAGTCAAAATAGATGTTGAGTTAGTGATCAAGAACACATGGGTAATAGTTTACCCTATGAAATTTATATTCTTTGATCAGGGCACTATGAGATAATTCTATATAGCATGAAAGCTAAACATATTCTTCCATGCTTTTTAAAATGTTAATGATATTTCATTTATTTTATGCTTAAAAAAACATTAATATTATTTTTCTAATTTGTAAGACGTGCTGCTACAAGAATTTAATAATTTTTTCTGGATCAAATTATCAATTTGCCAATTATCGGTTTTCAGTTTTGTCTCCAGCTGCAAAACTACTGAACCGATTTTAAAAAAATAAGTTGATATGGAATCGTCTTAATAACTGGTATGTAATTTTTTAAATTTGTATAGTTTAAATGGCGTCGAACAAATTGAGATAAATACAAAAATTTTCGATGAAAATTGCAGTTCCGAAAAAAGCCTGAAATTGCCGATTAATGTTCGGCTTAAGCTTTTCGTATTTAGATCTGCATTTTTGAGGCAGTTGAAATGCCGAACTAAGCTAAAGAGCCGACTTCCGCTCCATTCCGACCTATTCTCGATCGTTTCCTGATTCAAAAAATGCCTTGGAGATATCTAAACCCAAGGTAGTAACTTTTGTTATCAAGGACATTAATCCTCTCAATGCACCGGAACTTAAGACCCAAGGAAAATAATGGGATATTTTGAAGTAAATACTACGAAAATATCTTGAAGAGTGCAATCTTGGGAAGAAATGAAAAAAAAGTAGATTTTTGTACAAAAAAACCTGTAGCCAAACTTTGTAAAAAAAATAAATTAATGGTGTAAGGCTAAAAAGGCTATTGTACGGATATTGTCCATCTAAATGAAATGTTTAGAAACGTCGCTGGTGAACTGGCAAAAAAACATAGACTTCCAAGAATCTAGTACTTCACTTTTCTTTGTTGGGAGTCCGGACTTCCGAAGTAAAATTTAGTGCTGTCGTGTTAATATAGTATTTAATTTGAATGAAATAAATATTCCTAAAGCTCACTAAGGAGATATATTTTATTGTCTGAAAATTTGAAATTGATCGGTCAACTAATTCATTTCCTACAGCGTTTTTCCCGTGATGTAATTTGAGTCGGGACAGGCCTCAAGTAGTTCCTATCTATGGAGCCTTTCCTTTGAATCCAATAGTTCATTATTGAAATTACTTTGGCGAAAGACTTTTGTACTGCAGGGGGTAAAACATCAAAAATCTTCTAACGACTCTCTGGAGCCACTTATGGAATAAACAAGTGCGGGAAGATAAAAAAAAAGGTATTTATGCATCAAGTTGAAAAAAGTGGATTATTTCAGCACGAGTCGTTAATTTATCCAACGGGGCTTGCCGAGTGGGATAATTACGTCTAGTGCTGAAAATATCGAGTTTTGCAACGAGTTTTCGGTGTCGAAATGTTCACTTTTCGACACTAAATTAGATTAATAATTTTTTACTGATGTTCAGTTTGGCTTATGAAGACGTTAGAAAATTCTTTCAATCTTTCTAATCTGAATTCTGGCCTTGTAGACTTTAGAAAAAGCTGGAGGACTAAAACGATTCCTCTCCTCACAATGGATTATTATTGTGAAATGTATGAAAATGGAAATTCTCGAAATGAAAGTTTGTAGAGCATTAATTGAAATTCGATCTTGGTAAAAACAATAATCTATTGTATACATAGTTTCCATCCCCTCAATTCGAGTGACACCTGGGTGAAAACGTAGGTAAACATTCGGTCTGCTCGTTTGAGAACGAGCCAAATTTACTGAGAATTTACATTGAAAATTGAACATAAACAATTCCGAATTCGATTCGATACATTTTCAGTCGGACTACCAAGGCAGGTTACGAATGCCGTCGCCGTCCTCCGGGGATGGCCTCCTTTTTGAACCTACGAGCTTTCTTGAAGTTTTCACCACTAGACTGGAGACCATGGATGCGACAAACGAAATACTACCACAAAAAGAAGACGCGGAGCGCAGCAACGGAATGACGAAGACGACGACGACGTAAGACGACAACGACGCAAGGCGGCGGAGGGAGAGGACGCAAAGGATATCGATTTTCTCTGTTGGTTTTCCTCGTTTGGAATCGACCGACTGGACCGACCACCACCCACCAAACACCAACGGCAGATGTCGTTCTACACAGAGCGCGCGTCATCATCGTCGTCTGATGTAATTGGAAACATGATTTTTGCGGACGAGGGAATTTCTCGCTCGGGAACAAGGAAAATTTCTTCCAAACAACACCCGACGACTGCAGCCTGCAGGACCATCCACTTTCCATCCACATCCACTCACAGCAATTTACTGCCTTGAGAGGTCCTGCCTGGCTGCGTGGGAGCGGAGATTGATGACACTCCTCTTGCTCCTCGCGAAGTACAAGATCCTGGGAAGGGCTTGTCTGTGGGCAAAGTTTTCCTATTAAATTTATCACGTGAGCCGGTCGCTCGGGTCTTTCGTCGGATGTCACTGCCGTGAAAATTTAAGCTAGCGTAAAATGTAAATGAATGTTTGAAATATCTACCTTCTTGATTGAATGATGATGATGACGACGATATGGGGGGTTGATCCTTTCGTCCGGTGTGGCCCACTGGGTTGACTGGTTTTTCTTTTCGGTAATTTGGTTCCCCCAAACATATACAGCACACTATGTTAGGTAATTGCATACATCTAGGCGTTTGAAACCTCCCCCCCCGAAAAAAAAAATCTCCATGAAATGACAATAATTGACCCAAATCCTAAAGCTCACTACACCGTAAAACGGACGGATTTTATTTTCCCCCAAACCCGTGTTAAACTTTATTAATAAAACATCGTTCTAGAGTAGACACTGCTGGAACATCCCGTAACCGGAAGAGAGGGACTCTTAACTACTAGCTTGAGGGAAAGTAGGAAAATCAAACCGTTACACTCACGGTGTAGAAACACGGTAACAGCACCAACCAAGAGAGAGCACGCACGCACGACTAGTCGAAGCCACGGACAAAGACTGACTCGAGCCGAATAGTCGTATCCCGAATTGTGAAACGTTGCGGTAACCAGGAGGACGTGAAAAATCCGAAAAAAGGAACGCGCACTCGGGAGGACGCTTTTATAGCTGGATGAAGTGGTTAGTAACGGACTGATTGCCTGTTAGTGTGCATAGGGATGATAGCTACCATTGATGTTGTATGTGTTTGTACCGCTCGATTCTTTCGCAGGAGCTTACTTCCTAATCTGTAGCTGACGCTGATTAGTTTATTGCCTAATTCTATATTACAACCTCTTAACTATCATCGTTATCAGTTCACAGACAGATCACACAGGCAGGAGGTCAAAATTTGAAACTCTACGAAGTCATACGTCATTTGAAAATATGTAGATTTGTGCCACTCGCTTTAGCGGTTGGGTTTGGCGAGCGGAAGGCTTTCTTCTAATCTGTTGTTTTAGCAGCGTGTAATAATGTGTGATAACCTCCTCTTCTCGGTTGTTTCAGTTTGTTGTCGTCAACAACAGCAACAAAAAAGTCAAAAATAACCGAACGTACCTGAACCATAATCAGCCGAACGAACGATGGACGAGGACAAGTGTGTCCAGAAGGTACGCACACGCGCGCTTCCACGACTCAGTTTGATGGTTTCTTCGATTCCAGTTCGGGTCCCACTCCTGTTTTATGGCAACCGCGCTCTCTGTTTCACGGGGCTATTCATTCCTCCGAACGGTGAATATCTTTCCAAACATGCCTGCTTTGTTTCGCCTCAAAAAACGGTCAACCTAGACTCGAGTAACGGTCGTCAGACGTGAACGTGGATTTGGTGGAGGCGCCTGGTGGTTCATTTGGACGCTAACCTCAAAGATAGAATTTCAAACAAAAACGAATATCAATTTAAAGAAAAACCTCTGATGAGTAGTATGAGTATTCAAAATTGTAATTTTTTTTATATCTTTTTTAATTAATGGTATTTACTTTCCCAGGTTCCTCAACCTGGTGATGACAATGGCAAACGAACCTGTTACACTTGTGGAACTTCAAGTACTCCAGTTGAACTAGGAAGGGCTACCTTTTGTTTAAAGTTTCGGACGTGGAGGCTTTCGATTCCGGCTCTGAAATAGGCAACAGAACCCGCATCTCGAAGCGCCAACAGTAAGTCGCATTAATGGCGTCAACTCGGAAGCGCCCTGGCTGGTTGAAATAGAAGCGGCAATCAAATCCATGAAATCCAACAAAGCTCCTGGGATCGATTGCGATTATTGAAAAGCTTATTCGTCACAACTGCGCTCGATGGGGGGGCTTGGGCTCCAACTCACGGACATCGACTCAGGAAGTATCGAGAACGTCTTTTCTTCCGAGTACCTTGTCCGTCTACGAAACCAACTTTAGGTACCTACTATTGGTTACTTTCGTACAAAAGCGGTTTTTAGACTTTTAAGTGTTACTCAGCTAGAATATCCCTGTTTCTACGCCGTGTATCAAATTAAAAATTGATCCTGTGAGTTTCCTTGGTTTTTTTTGTCCACCATAATCAGGAAAATAGGGCTTGTGATATAGCTCAGTTGTCTCCTGAGCCGATGTCCGCGAGTTCGAGCCCAAGAGTAAACATCGAACACAGTTGTACCGGATAAGTTTTTCAATAACGATCCGCCAACTGCAACGTTGATAAAGTCGCGAATGCCATAAAGATTTTAAAACGACTATAATCGAAACAAAAAAAAATAATCAGGAAATTACGTTTAAAAACCTCCAACCAGGTGTTACCAAGCCATTTAATTTTAAAGTTATTTTTCGCGATAGCCATAACGACATCGAAAAATATTCCCATATTGCATAATTTCGTTGTGCAGCTGATGACTGAACTCGCAAATCATTTAACTTCGTTGTTTTGATTGATTTTTTTTCTTGACTTATTATCAGCAACCGAGCTATTAGGCGAAAACTTTGATAACCTTTTTTCGCAAGCAAATGGGCTTCTATCATTTTTCAATTTTTCAACCAAATTTGAAATCTCTGCTCAAGCGTCAATTCTTCCGGCACCTTTGATGAGACTCCTTGCTCAATTTGACCCCATCAGCATTCGGTTGGTTGGCACATAGTACGTCATTCAAATTTAGAGCTTTTTTTTTGTTTTCACAATATTCGTGTAAAAAAAGATTGCGTCTACTTCATTTGATACTGACTTAAGGTGCTTACCGTTCGAATGAAGTTTTGAAAAGATCGGGACAATTTTAAAGGATTTTCAGCTTTCAGGAATTCTTCCCGATGCAAAAATTTGGCAGTAGACCTTTCGCAACTGACTAAGAGCAGCCCATGGGGGATAACTTATGACGGAATATGAAACACCATCCAAACCAGGAACAGCTTTCCAAACAATCTTTACCGATTTTCGAAACAGCTTGAATATCCGATACTGTGAATGGTATAACGGGTGTTAAATAAAAAATGAGAATTTTTTCAATCACATTTAAAAAAATTGTTATGTTTTTTCATCGATTTCAGTATTTTTTATTGATAACATAATGTATTTTCTTCAAAAAACTGTCTGTGAATTTTTGAGTAAGGGCCGTGGTCTGATGTTCGACGCAACTTTGTCGCGATGCTCTCACAAGAACGTTGTACGGCACTTACGTCCATTTTCCGGATACAATTCCGGATTCTTGTAGTCAGTTGCTTCTTGTCCTTGGCCCTCCAATTGTTTTTATACACTAGGGCACTGAATGAGCCAAAGAAATCCTCTATTGGGCGGCACTGGGGCAAGTTTGTTGGGTTACGATCTTTCGGTTACGATCTTTCGCCTCAAGGTACGCCTGCCAGCCAGAACGGTCATTTTTTGGTCATCCACCGACACTGTGATCTGCTGACGTCTCAATCTGCTCCTCCGTGTACTCCGGCGACCTCGTCTTCTTCCTGCAGACGATCCCTTCATCTTGAGGGTACGATGGATCAATACGTGGGAGCAGCCATATTTCCGACCGGCGTCACGCAGGCTGGTTGCGTCCTTGTTGTCAAACAGGTTCTTTAACGATGTCTTCCTCTGCTTCGTCATTATCGCTCTACGTTCAGGGAACCCAGGATACGATATACCGTACTGACAGGTACATTTTCTTCCTTAAAATGTGCCACCGTGAACTTTTTTCCTTGCTGGAAATGCGTTTCGTAGAACCGTACAATGCGTTCGCGGAGCACGTGCTGTTTCGACGCCATCTTTGCTTTGACTAAATTCAAACTAGCAAAACCAAACACGCCTACTGTTTCTAGGGAGCCCAAAGAGCAATTTTCTTGGAGAAAGAAAAATTTTCGCTCTTTATTTGATTTACTGAAATATATTGAAAACATTCTCATTTTTTTATTTAACACCCGTTACCAGTTTAAGAGCAACAGGAAAAACCGGGGTGGGTTTTGGGCAGATGAGTGAGCCAACTTGTTCAAAACATGGTTGGTTAAATTTTCCGAAATTCTGAGGTTTTTTGATGGCTCTCCGCCCCCTTTGAACCTTCTGGCCATTCTCCAAAAGGTTGTGAGGGACGTTGAACTACCACAAAAAATGTTGCCAACTTTTCCTCTTCTTCTCGCGTACCAAATTTCTGAACCTTCGTTGTAATGTATCTTTCGAAAAAATCAGTTGACAGCTCTAGTTTTCAACCAATAGGGTTGCGGTATTTGGGGGGATGTTGTTCGAATTTACTGATGGGCAGGATTTGCGCAGTGCTTGCCAAATCAGCTCAAAGAAGACATCAAGGCTATCCAGTTCTCCATCTTCGACGAATGATTCCTCGAGGCTTCCGACAAAACGTTCCCAGTCGACTTTTCGTACGTAGCGTGATATTGATTATCGTTTCCTTGTACCCTTTGTCGGATTGAGATGTAGGGGTTTTTCTCGTCTAAAGATTGATAAAAACTGAAAAGGAACATAACAAAATATTTATTAGATAATGAATTTGTTCTCAAATTTTCTTTAAAAAAAATAGTAATACGCTCTTGATTTTTTACTGGCTTACACCTAATCAGTGTGAGTGAGTTTTTTGGGTGTATATATAGAATATATTTTTTTATTACATATTTTATTCAATGCATCACACTTCCCATGGTTAAATGTAGTTTTTATAAGTAGAAACTCAAATTCGATCAGCTGGTAAACTATTACAGATAGATTACAATTGTAGATCGTAGCTATACTTAGTAAGTTGTTTTACTTTACGATTCACTACGCTTAGCTTGATGTTGTATCCGGTTTTTTTTATTTATTTTTTTTTTTTAATTTTATTCATACAATTTATGTTTTATAGATATTTTTTTAATCTAGCACAGTTCTTTGCCTCCATTATTTTTACGCCCGCGCTAGAGAGAGATCTTTTTTTCTGCCTTAGGGTTTTTTTAAATGACTATTACGCGGGTTGATCGCACATTTATTAAGTGTAAATTGTTTCCTGACTCGTAACAACAGTAATCTCTAATAGCAGACATACAATAGAAAGGAAAAACGGAAACGGAATAAGTTGCTGTTTTTGCATAGGAGATTCTTTTTACTTTGAAGGGGAGGGGATCTCAGTGCTAGAATAAATAGTGATGCAGGATTTGTTCAAACGAACTAAGCAGAAAAATAAAACAAACTTCAGGTTGAGCAAAATAAATCCGATTTTTAAAGCTTAAAAATAACTACGTGTGTGTATGTTTTTTTTTTTCTTCTTTAGTTTATATCGAATTTTACCTATACTATCACAAACAATAAAGCCAGCTGCATTTAGTTTCAATTTTTACATTGTTCTTCATAATAGGTATTAAGACTTTTTTTTGCTCTTCTAGCGATTGGTCTTTGCTCAACGGTGTTTCGAAAAAGATTGTGTTTAGTTTAATTAGAGTTTTTACGTATACACGAGGCAGCCAAAGGTGATACCGGTTTGCAAGTGTGTGTATGTTTTGTTAAATTAGTGATCAAATTTCTACCGATGAGCAGAGGAAAAGCAATGCGCCATCTATCTTCCACTAGTAAGAAAAAGTTAAATGTTATTTTATGTTTTTTTTTTCCAAAAGTTGTTTTCAAGACGACATAAAGTAGATTCAAAGGGTATATTTTTTAAACAATATACTTAGTAGTTAAGATTAATAGCAATCGATTCAAGTCAATATTTTTAAAACAAACGATTTAGCAATTCAGAAGCTAAAGCACAACTTAACCAAAACTAAACTGATATTGATTTCCCGAAAATAATGGGGCCTACTCGTTCCATATTTGAAAAAGTAAACAAAAATTCACTAAACTTTCCGAATCCATTATACAAAGTAGCACAACCATTTTTTTCTTGTTTCCTAGTTTTTTTTCGTTTGGGTTCCTATAAATTCGACCAGAAGTAAACTGTAAACTATGAGTATTGTTCAGTTCGGACACAAACATTTCCCCGTTCGTTTTGCTGAAGATGTTTGTGTTCTCTATTCTCTTCTATGTTTTTTTTTGGGTTTTCAGCGAGTTATTCTTTGAAGAAAAAACACCATCACCGCTCTAGATGGCATCTACCGGTGAGTAGATGAACTAACAACTGTTTTTTGTTTTTGGATCTTATTCACTCAACTCAGTAGACGTAGTTGCTTTGGGGGAAGATAGCCCGCGCCGGTAGATGGTCCGGATCCTGCTGATTGCGGTAGCGGCGGGTCAAAAACACGGCAATAATCTTCGCGCGGAGAGGAAGTTTACAACATCATCGGGGGGTATTTCGGATTTGTCGGTTGTTGATTTGAAAAAAAAAGTAAAATTATCATTAGATTACAAAGTCCATTATGCAAATTAATATAACTATTTCCAACAAAGAATCATGCAAAAATAGTTTTTTTTGGTTTAGTGAGAATCACAATCAATCACAGGAAAGAAAACGAAAAACAATTAAATTAAATTTTCTTGAGATAAGTTAGCCTATTGTACAATGTCCTTGTAACTTCTAATTTAAAAATAATATTCAGAAAAAACAGCAAAAAAAAAAAGTAAATAAAACAAATAAACTGAATTATTGTGCATTTGCAAATTTTCGCTTTGAAGTAAAAGCAGCAGCAGAAAAAGTTTCCACTAGTTGATACTAGATGGCCACAGAAAAAAATGCGAAAAAAATAGCAAAATGGTTTTTTTTTGTGGGTTTTTGGGCCTTTTTTGTATCTTTTTTGTGTATTTTATGTCATTGTTTGCCTTTGTTTATTGGTCATGATTTTGATGTTTTTTGTACTTTCGATGTTTACTTTTTTTTTGTCTTCTTCGTCGTTTTGTCTTCCTGGTCTTTTGATCAGTTTTTTAATTTTAGATATAACGTACTAAAGTTGGCATATTGTTTTTAACTCTTATTTGTTTATTTTACCTATTTTTTACTAACAACTTGTAAAATTTTAAAATTTCGATCGATTTCAAATTTTGAATTTATTGGTTTTGATAATTTTAACGTTTTGTAAAGATATATAGATCTAAGAAAACTTAAGCGTATGTTTCACTGTTAGTAAAAAAAGAAATTGGTCAGCTGAAAGAAGCAATAGTATACAGAAAATAGCGTTGGAAATTTACAGAAAATTGTATAAAAAACACAAAAAGGTGCACTCGTTTGGAAGAAAACTAAAATAAATGTTTTTAATTCAGAGCATGGTTAAGAGCACAATCTAGAAGAGTTTTCGCTTTGGTTAGTATTTTCAAAACGGAAAATATCACACGGCAAACGCACACACTTAAAACACGAACACCATCTATGTTTGATTGGATAGATTAAGTTAGTCATAGGTCTTTTTTGTTGAAAAGTAATAGAAAGAAGGAGTGAAGTAACACGACGACAGCAATTGAGGCAATCGAGCTGTGGTGTGAGGCGCAATTATTACCATGGTTGTACATATGGAATGCTTTCGATACGATTCTCCTTGTTCGATTTTCAACTTTTATGGTTTTGGGTATAACTTTTCCAGAAAGAAGCGCGCATTTTGCTTGAATTCGATTGGAACCGAGGTAGAAAAAAACTTAGCTGAAGTCTAATCGAACTGAACCACTTAAAGCTCCGTTACGGGATCGTCCCAATCTTAGAGGAAAGCACTCGGATTGCCGCGGGGATCTTTTTGGTTGCGGTAGCGCACGGTCAGCCAGACACCGATAAACTAGATTTCAGTTGAAGAATTATGTAAGTTAGTTTGTTAGTTTTTTAATTGGGAAAAAGGAATGAACAAAGTTAAATAAGTACAGCAGCCGATTAGAACCAAGAATGTAAGAAAAAAAAAACGAAATAATCAACCGATCCATGCCAGCATGAAATGTTAAAAATTGATCAAAAAAGAGAAAGAGAAAAAGTTTGATTTTGGTTAAACGGGAAACCCAAACTCTGATTCGTTAGCACAATTGACTTTTACAAAAACCAAAAATAATACGTGAAACCGGAACGAAAAAACATTCAAATCAAAACCAAAATTCTAGATCCGATTTCGGAAAAAAAAAACTTGATATGAAGGAAAAAGTCACGGGAACGATAAAACGAAACTGCCAAAGCGGGATTTTTCTTCCTCCCTCTTGCGGATTTGTAGTCGGAAAAGTCGAGTGCGGTACTTACCTCGGTGAAGCTGAAGAATAACCCGATTCCGCCAGACAAACGGAACGCATAGTCGATGGTACTCTCGAGCTTGGGCATGCAGGGAGGACACTGGCAGTTCTCCGGGGCATCCGTTGAGCAGCACAGAGTCTGTAATATGGGAGAAAAAATGAATTTCCTAATGTATGCAATGCGAAAAAGGGTGGCTTAGCTACAACTTTTTCAATTTGAAATTTTAATAGTGACCAGATTCACACACGTGTAATGGATATTGCCGATCTAGGATTCTGTGAAGGGAGGTTTTTCTTTTTTGAATCAGATCTAGCTACAGTCATGTGTTCCTCGAATCTATGTATCCATCAGTTTTCTTTTGGTTTTTTTTCCAATGTACACCTTATCACAATCGGAACAACTAAATTTGTACACATCAGATCTATGAAGGAGATCTACTGGATCTTTAGCCGATCCTAAGATGGATTTCAGTTGATTATTCAAGCTAGTGAACGCTATATTAAACTTTATCAACTTTTGTCGCAAGTCAAGTGCGTTGACACTGTTGAATCTTTGTTGAAGCTCCTTCTGAATGGGAGTTAACGTAGTGAGAGATTTCCGTTGAAACATCCCTCAGATGCAGACTCATTAGAGCACCTGTATCCGTGGTCCAAACAGCCGGTTTAGACCCAAATTCCGACCCGAGTAACCGCATTGGTGATCCATTATACCAGTTTCAACTCAACTTTTTTTAGAGCTGGTATAAGGATTGATCCAAAACTGATGAGATTTGGATCCAATTTGACGCAGTTCTAAACCGTTTGACAGTTAATGGAACACGAGTGCAGTTGCCAGTTTTTCATTGGATCGGATTCAATTTCATTGGTTCAATTCTTGTATAAATTAGACCCAAGAATAGACCACGAATACAGATGCCCTTAGTGAACAATAAAAATGACTTGACAATTGTCTTGAGAAAGTCTTAGAATAAAAAGGATGTTTTTTCCCCCGGCGCTATGATCACCCTGTAAAGTGTAAAGCAAACGTAAAAGCCACACTTACGTTGACCTTCGCACAGGAAGGATGATCGTCGGTGGCCGTCGAGTTGAACCCACAGCAGACAAATTCGTCCTGTACCTGCTGCTTGATATCAACTGGGGCCAGAGACCAACCCTGTTCGGCAAATTGACGCTGCTGTTCTCCGTTAACAGCCAAACAGGAGCAGGCAATCGAAAATTGAATTAGGAACAACATGAACAGGATTATCATGTACTGTGGAATGATAGAATAGAAAGATTAGTAGTTATTGGGAATTCTTTTGAAAAACGATTGACAACTTACGAAGAACAGCATAACCTGGTGATGTTTGACCGCTCCAATCAGTCCAAGAACGGAAATCAGGATCAGAATTACGCCACAGGCCAGAATCCCTCCGATTATCGGTAGATTCGTTACGATGGAAGAAGCCCGTCCATACACTCCGACTCCGATCAGCAGAAAGCCGACCATCTGCAAAAAAGCGAAACAAATCGCAAATAAGAACGAACATTCGAGATAAGGCTGGTTTCAAAACATTTTCGTTCCACTCGCAATAAGCAAAATAGGTACAGCTTTGTTTTGCGAATTATCGATCGATGGGACCAAAATACGTCACAAGGAGGAACAACTTTTTCAACCTGTTATTTAACTGAATATCCTTTTACTTTTTTGCACCCCCTTCGAACCAGTTACTGGGCCAAATTTTGAGCCTGCAGCAATCGAAGGTTAAAGCGAGGCCCCGAAAAAAAGTCCACAATAAAATTAAGACATAAACACCATACTTACGACATAGAGGATGTTCAGTGCAATCAATGCATTTTTCGAGCAGCTAAATCCTCCGCACATTGTGGATACCATTCGTTGTGGTTACGATTCCCCCGACCAGATGCGATTTCCGTTCACTTAAATCTAAACCTAACCGAGAAACGGAGCTACTTTTCCGCAAAACTAATCAGGATCTTTTTTTCCGCAGGAGCAAAATTTTCACCTCTGGTGCAGCAAGCTTCGATCTTTTCACTTCACTGTATACATTTCAACTTGGTTTTGGGTTACAAAGGCTTAGAGTGTACGCAGGCAGCCAGCTGTTTCTCGCGTTTTTGATCGACTTTTTCGGAACAAAAAATTTGTCGAAGCCTGGTGTCAACTGACAGTTGACCTTCAAAAGTTTGATCGATTATTGTTTGTGGGTAATTCGGGGCAACAGGTTTTGCTATTATAAAAACCACAAGACAGCTATATGGGCAATATGGATTTATTATTTCCTCAGACAGAGGGAAAGCCCGCTGGAGTTACGCTTCTCTCGAGCCTCAGTAAGCCATCAGATGAGGTTGATTATTCAAAAACGATTTTGAACTTTCTCTGTGCTCTGTGTTCATTCTTTGGATCAAAAACATTTAACTTTTAAAATTCTTCCAAACTAATGTTATGTTTTGCTTGTTTTTTATTATCTCTTTCATTGAAAATTGGATTTCGTGCAATGTTTTGCAGCCGCAGTTATCCGTACAAAGGTTGACTGAAAAAAGGTTAGCGTGTAGAGCTCCGACAGATTTAAATCTGTAAATTTACACTGATTTGACAGGTCGCACGAATGTACAAGTTCGCTCAAATGTCGCAATCATGAGTGCGCAGTCCATTTTAGTGCACTGCGATTAATATTATGGAAGAAATTCTTCTTCACTTTAAACAATTTAAAAGTAGGTCGTTTCGCTAAAGTTTTTGAAATTTTCTGTCCTACTGCTATTTTGTATCATTATGCCATTTTATAGATTTTCTTTTTCATTTGTGACGCTTTTTACATTTTTGTATTTTTTTTTTTGCTTTTTTCACTTGACAGTCATTGAGCCATCTTTTGTCATTTTTATTCTTTTAGCCACATTGACAAATAACTATTGTTATTTTAATCGGTTTTCATTATATTTTTTTTTTCATTTTTATACCACCAAAATCAATTTATTGTATTTATTTCTTTTTTAGTTATTTTGGTAACTTCGTCATTTTGTCATTTTTTGCAATGTAATTTCGATCATTTTTATCATTAATGCCACTTTTGTCATTGCTGTAATTTTTTATCATTGTTGTCAGTTTTGTCATGTCTGTAATTTTTTATCATTTTTGTCATTTAAATGTAATTTTTTATCATTTAAAAAATTTTACTTTTTATCATTGATTCATTTTTGTCATTTCTCAATTATGTCAAATTTGTCATTTTTTCGTTTTTGTCATTTTTGTCTTTTGTAATTTTTGTCGTTTTTTTCATATCTGTCATTTTGTGGTTCTTGTGATAATTATTTTTCATTTTTGTCATTTTTGTTACAGTTTGTCGTTTGTCTATTTTTTTTTGTCATTTTTTATCTTTTCTTGTCATTTTTGTCATTTATAACATTTTTTTCGTTTTTCCATTTGTGCCCATTTTAGTAATTTTTTATTTGTTTTTTTTTTCATTATAGTCATTTGTGTAATTTTTTTGTTATTTTTGTGATTTATGTTATTTTTGTAACTTAGTTTTTGTTATTAATAATATTTTCGACACTTATTCCATTTCTATCTTTTGTCATTCTCGTCAATTGAAATCCGAATAGAAAGTTGTTTTTTTTTCAAGTCTTCCAAATTTAGACCCGAAATCTTTAAAAACTTTCGAAATTTTTACTGGCAACATTGCCCCAGACATTGTCAAATGACAGTTCCCGTCGCAAAAATTCGCTCGACATTTTGCCATTTTCCTTTGCACCGTTTCGCATTTTCATTTTCGCCTCTTTGTAGGCTTTCGTTTTGGCAGAAAATCGTTCGATTTCGTCGTCGTCAGTTCATCTTTTGGCATCGTTTCGTCGGGTTGTGTCCGTAATTTTTCTGGTAATCGGAAGGCGTAGTGAAGTTTTTCCTCGTTTAACTAGAAAAGATTAAAGTTCTTTTCGGTAAATTTGTTACCAACAATTAACGGCGCGCGTGGAATTCTTTAGCATCGTCGGTGGTTTATAATTGGAAAAAGTGCGACGAAAATCCACGCCCGTTTAGCAAGAAGCCTTTGAAGTGGAAAAAACCGTCAAATTTTAGTTGGTTTCCACTAATCGGTCGTTTTTTTCCTACTCGGTCGTCGTGTGTGCCATTACAACACCCTATAATAGTGCTAGTTGATGATAGCCGCTGGTTTTTTTTATGTGAGCCGCGATCAAGCCATTGCTGCCTCAGTGAATATATAGTGCTGTTATAGTGATTTCGAAATAAGCGACGGGCAGCGCAGGTTTTTGTGACTGTCACCTGTCACGAGGGGTGGTGTTTTTTCGATTCCGGAAGGCCAATTCGGCATATGCTTCTGCCCTGAAGCAGTCGAGAAGATAGCCTCCAGCTGTTTGTTTTGGGTCTGGATCAACCCGAGCACGAGAACAAAGAAAGCTTAAACTACTGCCGAGAACGGAACGGATTACGGGAAACATAGGAAGCCTGGTAAGTTCCATCATTGTTGGGTAATAGGGAAGGATTTGCCAAGTCAGAACATTTCGCCCTTCCAACAGAGATTATTAGGCCGTATTTTCAAGAAACGAGAAGATGTGACTGTGACGAATCGAAGTGGGTACCTACTAGAAAAAAAAACGGCGCAACAAAATATCGTACGATATCGTCTGTTTGTGGATGGGGAAAAAACAACACTGAAACCCCATCGGCCCGTGCGTCCATCGAAAGAAGACAATGCACAATGGGGCTGGCGTTGTGTAAAGGTGGTCAAAATTCAGATTTCATTTTATCTTCGGAATCTCTATGCGATCTCCGGAAATAGATCGATCCCCTACATTGATTCAGCAAAGCTGTCAGGATCGATGCATCTTAAAAATCGCAAAAATGCAACAAGAGATGTGTGGCGGTAAGCATGAGGGCCGCAAGGTCGCTAAGCAACCGCAGTCATTTTTCCGTTTTCTTTTGGTGATTTTTGAGGGTCTAAAACCGAAATTTGGAGCGCTTTAAAATATCCTTAAATCAAATCCAATTGTCAGTTTTCTGTATGTATCTCGGTTTGCGAAATTCGACATGACCCATTTAAGGCCGATGACATAGTGAATACGATGCGATGCGATGCGGTTCAATGCGGTGAACCACATTTGATGAAAATGTATGTGAATCGCTTAAACCTGACATACTCAACGCGGCGAAGCAGATGTCAATTTGTTCCGCCGCTCGAGTTCGCGTAGGCTGCGTCCGTAAATTTTCCGCCAATTCGCATCGCATCGCACTCACTATGTCATCGGCCACACTTCTAGTGAAAATGACCGCACTGAACCTCGAAAATACCCAAACTTGAGAACTTTCCCCGCCAACCCGAATGAAATTCCCTCCCTACAGGTTTGGCTATTAAATGCATAAACCAAAGTTAAGCTCTTAAAAGAGAACTCATCCCCCAAAATCTGATACCGCAATAAAATGGAAATAAAAATAAAAAAAATTACTGCAGGTACGGGAATCACACCCATACCTGTAATGGCTCTGCGATTACCATCTCAGAATGCTAACCGCTCGACCACCGAGGAATTGTTGAGAGAGGCAGCTACATCATCGTATAAGCGAGACTTTCTGCGAATGAAGCGGAAAAAAAGTTATCCCCCAAAAAAACAGTCCTTCGCTTTGAACTTACCCCCCAAACCTAAATCTGCCATGATGGAGGTAATAGAATCAGATTCGCTTACAACAAAAACCCCCCAAAAAAACAGTTCTCCGCTTGAAGGACAAGTTTGGCTTATTGGCAAACTGTGATTTTTTCACAAACTTAAGTTGTCAATATCGAACTCAGGTTTGGCGGGTGCTAGTTCTCAAGTTTGGGTGTTTTTGATTTTCAGTGCGTGACAAATTTCGTCAATAACTCAAATTTCAGCTGCGTACTGTTGTTTACTTCCAAGTGATGCTGGGTTGTCATTTTTTGTTGTTTTTCACGAAAAATTTGAAAATGCGTGAACTTACTCCCGAGCAAATAAAACAAACTGTGCACAAATGGGGCGATCTTTTAATCAAAAAACTAGCTAAGGAAAAATGTGTGAGTGTCGAAGCAGTTCCAACCGCGTTGAGAAATGAAATCGAAGCAATCAAGATTATAAACAACCATTAGAGCTTGTTCACTGGTGTTGGGAAAAAGTTGTAGAAATGTTGTCACTTTTTGCACATTTTGAAAATTTTGCCATGCAAAAACATTTTCAAGATCTGTGGCCTTCAAGTTTTTCTACAACACGTGTTGTATTTTCGCATGCTGTAATGCAAAAATGGCTATATTTCTATCACATACGGCTGAAATAGAAAGAGTACTTTAAAAAAATACAACGCCTAAAGATCTTGAAAACAATTTTTCATGGTAAAATTTTCAAAATGTCAAAATTTCTACCATTTTTTCCCAACACCAGTGAACTTGCTCTTAGTTGTTAGTGAAAACTTTTCACTTTATTTATAGTTCAGTAAGAGAAAGTTCACTGGTGTTGAGAAAAAGTGGTAGAAATTATGACATTTTGAAAAGTTTTCCATGCAAAAATGTTTTCAAGATCTTTGGGAGTTGTATTTTTTTACAGCACTGTTTCTATTTCAGCCGTATGTGATAGAAATATTGCTATTGTTGCATCACAGCATGTGAAACTACAACACGTGTTGTAAAAAAAAAACATGAAGGCCACATATCTTGAAAATGTTTTTGAATGGTAAAATTTTCAAAACGTGCAAAAGTGACAAAATGTCTACCACTTTTTCCCAACACCAGTGAACTTGCTATAATAGACCACACATCTTGGCAAAGGAGATGTGGTCGTCGCTGGAGGCGACTTTCGCGACAAAGTCTATTGGTACGCAGCATCGCATCCGGAAGCAATTGAACCGTTTAAAGCTGAAGGCGGGCGACCTATTAAGGCTGCATTTGCTAGTGTTTGATGACCTGGTCCAGCAAATGAAGAAGGCCGGCACAAGAGTCGATGAAGCTGATCAAATCATTTTGTTGTTCCAAACGTTACCAGATTCATTTGATCCCCCGGTAACCCCTGGTCATTCGGTCTACTGATCGAAGCGGATAGATAGATATGAAGCGGATGGAACGAAGAGAAGGTCACGGGAAACTGGAACTAGCTGCTTTTTCGGGTGAGAAGACCATAAATTCTTTCAAGTTCCAGACCAAGTGCCACAAATGCGGAAATCAGCTAATTCAGCCAGCCAGAAAAATTCAGCGAGTTTCGTGGCCAATCGAGGAGGTTTCAAGTAAGATGGTGGCAACTGGCAAGTTAATCTTCAAGCTCGATTCGGGATTCGGGTTCAAGCGAACATAGAGTAAACACGAAGAATGTTTTCTCGAAGATCCGAAACTTGATTCAACCAATCACCATCTTAGCCATCGAAGGATGGAGAATCGATTGTCGCTCGTAAGGCTGGAGAGATCAACGGCGAGAGTAACAAACAGTTTCCCATCAATATGAGGAAGGTCCTCTACGTTTCAGAGTTACGAGACAACTTAATGTCGGTGAAGAGACTGACAACGGCAGGCATTGGAGTCCATTTTTCCGAAGAGGTGGCGTGTCTCAAGAAAAAGGGACAAATCAACAGCACGGCTTATCTCAAAGGCGGTCTATATGAATTGAAAATGAGAGTCGAAGTACCAACTACAAATCTGTGCAAGTATGAAACCGATCTGTTCTGGCATCAACGTTTCAGCCACTTGGGTCAACAAGGAATGCAGGCAATGGTGAAAAATGACCTGGTTACTGGTGCAAGGCCATTGCGTGGGTCTCGAGTCCGCAGTGTAAAAAGCTAGATGCCAGAAGCCGTGAAGCCGTCATGACTGGTTGCGTGTCGAATGGTTTCCGGTTGTGAGACCGGAGTTCAAGAGAAATCGTAATTATTCGTGACGTGGAGTTCGACGAAAACAACTTTCCGTTCATGAAGTGTCCCGAAGATGAGAAAGTCAAGCCGTTGATGGTGTTCTTCGACTTCTCTATATTCTTCCTTGAATCGAACTGCTTGGCCGTTCACGTTCGGCGTTCCCTACCCATTACGACCTTAGTGGTTTCACATCCGGTGGACAAACTTGGAACCTCCACACACGGTTGGCAAACGGTCCAGAGATTCGTCCAATCGAAGCTTTTTGGGCTTTGACGAAGGCAAATCTGAGGAAATACATGAAACCAGCGGGAAGTGTTGAAAAATTCAAGAATGTTTGGCCTAAAGTGGTAAAAATGGTCGGAGAAAGCACTGTGCAGAAGCTGATGCGTTGTGTCACCTACCTTACAAAAAACTAACGCTTAATGAATTATAAATTGAAAGAAAATGTTTAAATCTATTATACGTTTGTGTTGAGATCACAGTAGCGATCGCCTCATCACCAACCAAACCATTGCTAGGAGCAACCTAACAAACAGTTGTTACCTAGCTGTTATTTTCCAGTCCAATCTTAATAGCCGTTCAAACCAGTCGAAATACACTTAAGCTCTGCAAATTAATAAACGCGTTTTCCTATTGATTCCGAGTCAGTTTAAATTAAGTCCCAGTTGTTAATTTAAACTCAATAGGTTATGGGCACCACCACGAAGGAACTCGCGCACGGAATCCAACAGTTCAACGGAAATGCGGCGGAATTTGCGAACTGGAGCTACCGGGTTCGACTGTACTTAAAGGCGGCAGGTGTCTCGGCAGTTCTGGACGGAGAGCCTCCGGTAACAGCTGCTGAGAGGAGAGCGTTTGAAGCATTGGATGCGAGGGGGCAGTCATTGCTGGTAAGCTGCCTAGCAGACGAAGTCCTTGAGGTCGTGCGTGAGAAGGCAACAACCAGGCAAATGTGGGAGAGTCTTCAGGCTACATTTGCCAAAAAGTGTGTTGCTGATCGGACCATCACGCGGAAGCAGCTGTCCAGACTACGGTTGAAGGAAGGTGGTGACATGCGGAGCCACCTGGTTGAATTTGACGGGCTGGTTAGGAAGCTGAAAACGGCAGGGGCAAAAATGGAAGAAGAGGATATCGTTTCGCAATTGTTTAACACACTCCCAGACTCCTACGATCCACTCGTTACGGCACTAGAAAGCGTGAACGAGGAGGTTTCCTTGGAAACAGTTAAACAACGGTTGCTAGCCGAAGAAGCAAAACGATCTGATCGTGAAGAGACGTCTACCGACTACCAATCAGCTTTTTCTGGAAACCGTTACGGTAAAAAACAAGGACCGCAAATGAGAGGCAAATGCCACAGGTGTGGTAAGTCAGGGCATTGGAAACGAGAATGCAAGAATGAACCGAACGAAAATGAAAACGGAACAAACTTGGAGAGCAATCGGTTTGTTAGTTTCTTGGCCGGATGGGATTCATACTCCGGAAGAAATCAACGATGTGTGGTGTTCAAGCTGGACTCTGGTTGTAGTGACCATCTCATTAGCAACAGGTCGCTCCTTACATCAAGTCGTGATCTGAAGGATCGGATTAGCATCAACGTAGCAAAGAAGGGACAGGTTATGTTTGCAAGAACGAGCGGCGAAATCAGCGGGAGAAGCAACAAAAATTTCACCTTGCATATGAAAGAAGTGCTGGTTGTCTCTGACCTACGGGAAAATTTAATGTCCGTAAAGAAATTAGCAAAAGCGGGAGTCTGCGTCATCTTTTCTGGGCGCACAGTGATTCTGAAGAAGGGCTTCGATGTTTTGGCCACAGGAAGACTCCATGGAAATTTCTACGAAATTGAATTGTTCGTCGAGGAGAGACAGGCAAACTTGTGCGAGCTAGAGGGGGATCCAGATGTTGGAGCAGAATCAAGAGTTGACAAAAATGTATCTGGCGATTCGGTCATTGGCGTTTACCATGGACACGCGACACCGGAAGCGATCCCTTCACACTCAAAACGACGTAAAATTTATGGATGTTCGTCGTCGAGGTCCAACGGAAGGGAGCACGGGCTCCCTGAGGTAAATGATTCAGAGGAGAATGGACTGCAATCAACACAGAAAAATCACGAAGAGCGGTTCGTGAAAGGCCCAAGCAGTTTGAAAACTCAAATGTACAACTGGACGTCCCACGTTAATGATGGCGGTAGAAATGCTGGTCGATTGAAAATAAGGCGGAAGGCCAAGAGACTGCAGTCAAACCGATTCTCCGAAAGGATGGGAATAGACGATCGAGAGGGGGTGTTGAGATCACAGTAGCGATCGCCTCATCACCAACCAAACCATTGCTAGGAGCAACCTAACAAACAGTTGTTACCTAGCTGTTATTTTCCAGTCCAATCTTAATAGCCGTTCAAACCAGTCGAAATACACTTAAGCTCTGCAAATTAATAAACGCGTTTTCCTATTGATTCCGAGTCAGTTTAAATTAAGTCCCAGTTGTTAATTTAAACTCAATAGTTTGAGAGCAGCAACGCCACACGGAAAAAAATTGAGTGGTCATCCCAAAGACGCTGTCATGATAATTTTACCATTTCAGCGCTATAGTATTTTCAACCACGAAAAGTTTAACATCGATTTTGTGAAAGTGCGAATGTAACAATATTGAAATTACTATGTTACCTGGTAATTTTCGATAACTCTCAATGTTTGTTGTCGAAAATACTATGGTCATGATAATTTCATCATAATTTCTATCACAACTACCGTCCGCATAGTAATTTTGACATTGTGGCACCAATTCATATCAACAAAATACTACGCACATCGTACTTTTGAGAACAAAACATATTTGACTCAAAAACATAAGTGCGTATGATAATTCTACTATGGTAAACATTCTTGTTGTTTACACTAATTCAGGATCATTAATCATCAAACCCGTTTGTAAAAAAACTAATTTTGAGCTGCTTTATAGTTACATAACTTTGAAAATCATTCCAGAGCATCGGGAGAACACACTAACATTGACCGACGTGTGCCGGAAGTGTGAATTTTCATGTTTCAATTAATGTCATAATGCATGCATGCAAATAAACAAACAAACATACACAGTAATTTTACTATTTAAATCAAGCTCCTCGCTCCTCCTAATCTTTATTATAACACATACTAGTTTCATCATGAAACATATTAATTTTACTAGGGACGAAGTAAAACAATGCATCATTTCATTGACAATTTTACTAAAACGCAGTCGAATTTACTATGCGCAGCCAAATTGAGCACATGGTAAAATAGCTATGCGTAAGGTATTATAAACAACAAAACATATTTGACTCAAAAATATGGTCGCCTGTTGTTCGTTTAAACCACGGACTTAGTAATTTTACTATGCTTTTTTTGTGTGCAGAGTTATTGAGCGAAAACAGCAATGTTGATGCAATCTCGTGTTCCAAGCACAAGCATCAAAAAGTTTGCTTACGGTTAAATGTTTAAATTTCTAACTGCCTTTTTTTTACTTTTGGAATTCATTCAAAATTCGAACCTAGGTTTACAGCGAACATTTTTTTAAAGTTTCCTTCTGGTTTAAGATATTTTTTTTTAATTGATTAGGTAGTGAACAGTTCTTCCTAAATTTTAACTCACTGTGCGCCCGAAGGCGGCTGAGAATATCATTGATCGCGCAAGGCGCGCGTTTTTTCCTCCACACCGCGGTGCTCACACCACTTAACATCGGGGTAGTGCAACTCGGCGGAGTGAGTAAGTTAAGGTTAATCTCGAGCTGGCTCTCGATAGTCGTCTATCTTGGTGGCAGTTTTTTTCGTATTTCGTTGTCACCAAACCGTCGTTGTCGTTGCTGTTGCTTCGAATCATCCGATGTTCTCGTCGCCTATCTCTCCTATCGTATAACGATCAATCTTGTTGGTGGTTGGTGAGGGATCAACAGTGCAGAAGTGGGGGTGGAATTTCTGGTTTCCTATCATCATTTAATTTTGTTTAGCACAGCGCGAACTCATAGTTGTAGAATCTCATACTTAAATTTTTTTTTCATTTTTTTTCTTTCCAGGGGACAGTGGAATCCCCTCGAGACGGTGAATCAAGCAGTTCTCATCGAGACCGTGCTCAAAACTTCCGCGTCTCGCTAACCGGTTGGCTGCTGGGAAGTGCTGTGAACTTGAAGTGCAAAGTTGGAATATTCGATTTAACAAAACTTAATTAAAACAACAAAAGTGAAATTCGAGCTACCCTCAGCATCAACTAATTGCTTGAATAAAACCACAAATGGACGCCGTAGAGACAACGAACCACTTTGTAGCCTTTGGAGAAGGTATGTGCAGGAAGATTAGTAGAGACACGAAAGCCACAACCGTGGTAAAATGTCTATAATAAATATAAAAAAAAAAAAAGGAAGATTAGTTTTTGATAACCTACTTTCATAGAAAGGTGTTATGTGAAACCCACATAGGTTCAACTTCACCGAGAAGGGCTTCCGTTGTTTACAGCTACGTTTATGTTTGACCCTTTGCTTGCTCAACCACCTGCGGTTAGGGCTCAGCATTAATCGCACCTGTGCTGTGGCCCTGCTACCTAAATACATACGTATACTGGCAGAGATGCTCTAATGATAATTCCGCACCAAGCACCTAACTGTAACGCGCACGCTGCTGATGGCGAAGGTAAACATCGTGCCAGCCAAAGCCTATAACAGTTTACGGGAGACACGAAATAGGAATCTGCGTGACGAGACACTTTGAGATTTCTCGAGAGGTGAAAAACTATGCGCAACTGGGGTCTGATAATAGCAATTTAAAAGCTACATAGGTACATATACCGCACGGCTCACGTGATGCGTTTCTATTCTGAAACCGAAGGTCTATCACAGGTGAATCGATACTTACCTAAGTTGAACCGGTTGTAAAATTTTCACCGAGCATACATGTATGGAAAAAAATCAGCACCTCATTAGCATCAACATCTTAGAAAAGAACCTTAAATCAGGTCGAGATTGTGTTGCTTATTTTCATTCACCTCGAATGAAATAGAATAAAATCGATACCTACACCACCTATTTACCTAAGTATACCCGGTTCGGTTTGAAGCTAAACCACACTGGGTCCCATTCGACTTTGCCGCCAAAGTCAAGCCGGTAAGGTTTATTTTGCTTTCTTTGTTACGGTTATGCAACCGACGAAATTGTCTGAGGATAGGTATTCACTTACACCCGCGAGGATGGGATGATAGCAATTGCGCGTGATGTTGTCTTTGCGAAAAGTAAACTTAGTGATGAAATCCCGTAAACCCGTATTGGTGTTTTAACAAGAAAAAGATTCGATTGGATTCTTTAAGTCAGTTGCCAAATTTTTATCTGAATGAAATTTAGTATGCTAGGTATCCCAGAAGATTTGGCGAAGAAAGAAGAAACAATGTAAAGCTTGATACAATTTTCTGAGTGAATTGTTGTTACCTACCCTTTCTTGTTGTCACGACGAATTTGGCAGACATCGCATTGATGGGTAGGGGTTTCCTAATTATCCGCAAATGTAATGCTTTAAATAACCAAAAAAATCCGGGTCGAGAAATAAAACAATTGAAGATTCAACAAAAAGAAAAACAGAGAACAATTCGGGAGGAATCGACTAGGAATGTGCAAGCTTAACATCATTATTCTTTTCGCGCTTTCAATCAATTCTTTGAAAAATTTGTAATTTCGAGATCATTTTACTATTAAATTTTTGTTCATCTTTTTTTCTAAACGCTGAAATTTTCAGCGTTTTTAAATATAAAACTTTGATAAAAAAGATTAACTCAAGTATTAAATACAATTGAGTAGCCGAATTCTGTATTTTGGGAGAATTGAATCGTCAGGTACCTACTTCAAAAATAAAAAAAAATTTTGCCTTTAAGTAAACAACATTCATCAACAGTTGCTAGAACCTGTTTCAGAGCAGCAGTCGCAGCAGCAAGTCTGTTACAGAGGAAACAGATTCACTTTCACTCGTTAACAGTTTCACTCGATAAATTGCAACCTTGCACTTGACGATAACGTCAATTTTCGCACGACGATCATCTTTTTTGCCTATGGTGTTGTCGTTTGACGTCGGGTTAATGACCCATCGCGTCGTTGTCGTGAGAAAGAAGTACTTAACAGGAAGAAAAAAGTTTACTACCGTCAAGTTTTTTTTTACTGTGAGATTCCATTACAACTCACAAGCTCGTTTGGCTCTTATGCAATTTCATTCAACCGGTTTAAGGCGGTGGATTAATTTAGGAGACTCCCTGAATTACTCAACTTACTCTTAAGGGCAGACTTAATTGGGAGGAAAAACAATTTCCATTTCATTCGAGGTAATTTAGGTATTTTTTTTCCTCTCCACACAGCTGATCAACATCAACTTGGGTACCTAGCTCAGTAGTTTCCAAACTCGGAAGCATTCAGCTCCGGTAGCAAAAACCAACTCATTATGCAAACTTTTTTTTTATGCTTCTTTAGTTTTTCTTTTCATTCAATCATGATTAATTGAAATTGAAAAAGACTCCGTGCGCTTGATTTTTGGAATGAAATTTTCAGATTGACTACCAATGGTAACATTAAATGTCAATTTTGAAATTTCAAAGAAGTTTTCTGCTAAATTTGGTCTTCTAACCTCATAAAAAAACGGAAGCCAAAAAAAGGGGAAACACTGATCTACTGAACCCAGTATAGAAACAAAATGCCAAAATCAACGGATGGGATTACCGGTTCAATTTCAACCATAGCAGCTCAAACAAGTCAATGAATATGGTATTGAAAGTGAAACCCGGTGCGCGCCGCTAATTCGATCTTCCAATGTGAGAGGCTTTTCATCTCTGTTTCCACCTGAGGCGGAAGATTCATTTCATCTTGAGGCCGGCTATCATCCGCTGCTAATCCCAGCCCAGATACGACTACAAGATGATGACTGCACAGCTGGATGAATACCTATCTAGTGCTGGTTATGATTGCTTTGTGGAAAAAACATGTACGGAGTACAAAATATAAAGTCATTAGGCGAATGTTTGTTTCGTAATGAAAACGACATCCATTTACCGGTAACATTTATCACTTGTTTATATATTTAAAAAAAATCGACAAAAACAGACATTGCCAACAGTCTGTGACGACGATATCTTTTTTTTTGTAACGAAGCTTGAAAACAAAATTTAGTTTCCTACCACAGGTTACTAAATTCTTGGTCAATTCGTGCATCAAAAATACTTTTGTAATCTTACAATCAATTGAATAAAATCATTAAGCTGTTCGTACATCAGACAGAAAGATTTGGAGACGTCAACCTTCAAAATACTGGTGGCATTAACTTGGATTATGCCAAAAAGATGTCTTTTTCTGGGAAAGGATTGGTCAATCAATGTCTTTGTCGATAAAGCAGTTCAGAGTCGTGCTAAAAATAGCATTGAGCCAAGAAGATTGTTTATCGTATCGACTCAATATTTGAGGGTGAAGAAAATTCAATTTTATTCAATATCCACCTTGCCTTGCTGAACATATCTTTGAGAAATTCTTCCATAACAGTGATAAAGGAAACTGGACTCAAATGACTGCCCTAGGACGCATTACTTACTAAAGGTTTCTTCGGGTACGAACACAGTAGACGCTATGCAAAAAGCCAAGCGAAATGTTCATTCACCGGATGAATTTCGAACGATCGTGTTTGAAGTACACGACTTGCTCGGGGGGTGGAAACCAGAAGAAAAAAAAAACAAAAAAAAAGTACTCAAATGTCAAATTGATCTGATTAAATCACCGACCAGTGAACACTTACCAAATTTTGTTTCATTAGAATGATTATTGTTAAAGCTTTTTTTAAGTCTTTGAGAGAGTTTTGCATTGGATAAGTTTACAAATTTCACCAAACTGAGCATGCCTCATCTATAAAAAAAACGAACACGAACACATACAGGATCTCAATGAAACTTGATGTTTCCTCGAAGAGATTCCTTTTTCTTAACTCTAAGCGTACATCTTCCGATGATATGATAGCTAGCATCTTACAAATGCCGAAACCACCAACCCACAGAAAATGTACTATGTGTGCCGTGACCGGGATTCGATCTCAGACCCGCTGGCTTAGAAAACTTGAAAGCTATCCTCTACGCCACGGGCTGCGGCAATAGCTTTGTTGATTTCGTTTGGTTCCGGCTTGAATTTTTATCATAAACGATTAAAAATCTTTTCAAAAAGTGCTCATTTTTCTGTCGAAAAGTAAAAAAATGCTGCAGCGAATTTCTATTTGCCTGACCTAGGACTTGCTAAGGAATTTCAACACTGAAAAAAAACAACGCTTGCGAAAATCAACCACACGTGAAAACATCTTTGAAATTTAGTTTGCAGGTTCAAAATATGGATTACGTACCGCGTGAAATGCAGATCCCAGGACCGTGGAAACAAGACCGCAGTGGTTATGAAGAGGAATCTAAAGGAAACGTATACACGGTGCCAAAACCTTGTGAGGATGTCGGAAAATAGATTTTCGACACCATTTTGCAATTCAAGATGGCGGCTTTCCGTCGAACTTCAGCTTTAAATGACTGAAAATCGCATGAAACTCCACAGTATGGGTATTTTCGGATGAGAGGACTCAACGGGTAGAAGTAAGGGGGTTGGCATTTTTGTCATTGGTTTTAACAACCATCAAAATTACGGGGACACGATTTTGTGGGCCCAGAACAAACCTGACAGTTGACTGTCCAAGGACTAAAACTAAAGGTCTAATCCTAGAGGATTATGGTTCATTGGGCAGTAACACTCATTCTGATTCATCATTGGTTGAAATATTGTCTTTTTCAACTATGTACTTCTTTGGGCGGTAAACACCATAATCTTGTCTCCAGATGAATCTTGAAATCCAATATGGCGGCTTTCGCTCAACTTTAAAATATTGTAATCGACTGAAAATCACATGAATTTAAAAATAAACTATTAAAAATTAGACAAAAATTATTACAAAAATATTACAAAAATTTGACAATATAATAAAACAAATCTGACCAAACTTCCAGAAGAAAAAAAATGACGAAAATATAAACTCAGAAAAAAGCTATGCCAAAAGTTGGACAAAATTATGGAAATATAACAAATGTGAAAAAAATTATAAAATTATGACAAAAAAAGACAAAATAACTACTAAAAATACAAATATGACAAAATTTGGCAATAAAATGACAGAAATATGATAATACTATGACAAAAATATTAAAAATATGATGAAAATATGACAAAATAATGACAAACGTAATAAAAAATATGTATGTATGTATGGCGTGGCTTTTGAATTGTTTTCAGGCTTCAACGGCTGTTGGTTCGACGAAGGAAGGCATACAACCTTCATAGACCTTAACGAAGGTCGACAACCTCCTCCGTTTGCAATATTTTCTTCATATTAGTTAATATATTTAGTTGTATGTACACTGACCGAAATCTGGCTACAAGCTCTATCAGATTTTTTAGTTATTTTGCACTAAAGGAAAATCCAATACTTTTTACGAATGTATACACAACTTGAAATGTATAGATTTTTGTTCTGATCATCTTTATCGGAAATTCCAATGGATGTAATAGTTTGTCAATTTGATTTCATTTATAGTTCAATGCAGTGAATTAAATGTTTTTGTTTTTTTTTTCTTCGGATTTCATTAAAATGATATATCGTGATTTAAATTAAGATTGTTTTTATTGATGAATTATGTAGGTCTGGCTGACGTATGTATGGTTCAAACTTCTGATTCAGCTGGAAGCCACTTGTACACTAGCATCGTTCCGGAAGTCGATCACACGTGCCGGGGAATTGGGTTGGAGATTCAGGGGCTAAACTAAAATTGTTGAATATAATTTATAGACAAATATTCAATATTTTTACCTGAGGCTCTACGAAAATCTTGTTCAAATAATTTGAATATCCAGTTCAGGTGAAGCTCGCTCCGGAAGAACATCTCCTCGTTTCATCAGGTTGGGGCGCTTCTTTTACACCATCGAAATATATTGTTTCCTGTGGGGAAAGCGATACGAAGGATTTTGATAATTGGGAAAATAATGAGACATTAAGCTTACGTACCTGTTTTACATTCCAATAATCACAAATTTTCCGTGCTTTTCCCATCCTTCATGATAATCCGATCTCAATTCAAATACAGACCCCGTTCGATTTTGGCAACACGCTCGTACATTTTGTGTTGCCAAAATCGAATGTTGCCAAAATCGAACGGTTTTTTTTCTCCACTTTTTTATCAGTTATTTTTACAAAATAACTAATATTATTATCAAAAACGTTATTTTTAGTCAATTTCCGACCATTTCCAGTAATTTTTCATTTTTTTTCATCATGTTTTTGATGCATTTTGCACTTATCTTGTTTTGTTTATAATGTTTGTTTTCATTTGTCATATTTGCTGTTTTTTTCGTTCTTCATCATTTTTTAGTTGTTTTAAGTCATTTTCAGTCTTTTGATTGAATTTAATTTTTAACTTTTTGAATTTTTCATCTTTTTGTCATTTTTTAGTACTTGATAAATTAAAGAAAAAAATTTTGTTTTTATTGTTGCATTTTATCACCATTTCAGAACACAAAAACTTATTAGTGGTATTTGTCTGATTTAAATTGGTCCTCCCGCATACTAAAAAACTATATCTCAAACAGTATTTACGATACATCAACGGCTTCACAAAAAGTGACTGCCTTAGTAAACGTAGCTATTATTGCGGTTACTGGGAAAATTTCTAATCGCGCGACGGTAGCCTTCCGTGCGGTAGGCTAGCCGGAGCAGTACACACAGTTAAAAAAATCACTCTTACTCACTAATTTCATTGAAAAGTTAAGAAGTAAATTCTTGAATCAATCTTCAAATCATTATTTTGTAAGAGAGGACAAAACATGAAGTCATCGGAATGAAATATTATTATTCTTAGTATTCATGGAGATTGAATTAATTACGAGCGTTAAAATCCCAGACAAAACAAAAAACAATCTACATTATTGAAAACACATTTTTCCATAGCCTGAGAATTAACGAATTTGGCATGACGAAGATTTTTGATGCGATAAATGCGTCTTTGATACTTTATATGCAAGGAATATTGAAAAAGGTAGTGAAAAGGCAGTCCTGCTTTAGTATTGGTACAGGCTGAGACGTCACAATCACGCAAAATTTGTTAATTTACTAGGAAACTTATCTTTTTCGTTGATAATTCGAAGAATCTGCTGAAAATTTTCCACTTTGATAACATGTTATTGTAGAACGATTCTTGCTCTTCAAGATCGGTTCAAAAAAAGTTGCATTTTCGAATAATTTTTCTATAAAATAGACCATCGAAGTTAGAAAAAATGGTGCATTTTCCCCATTGAAATTTGCAAAACTTTAAAATTATTTCAAAGTCTTATATGAAAATGTTCAAACCAGTACAGTTTAAGCTCCTCATTGCAATAGAGTGACCAAAACACAAATTTTATACAAAACAACAATCAGTTATTGGCATTTCAGTGAACTGATTCAACAATCGTTTATTGATGTTAATTGTTCCATATAAGAATTGAACATGGTAAACCAGTTGAATTAAAATCATGACAATCAGTTGAACACCCAATATCTACTAGCTTGACCTTTTAAAACCTGATTTTTTCTTCATTTTTGCACGTTTTATCTTAAAGGCGACGTTGCATTCATTAATAAAATAAGAAAAAAAAACATAATGCAATCTTAAACGAACCAAAAAACTTCATAACATAGTGAAATAGAGGCCTTTCAACATAATCGAAATGAAATTGGAATTCATTTTCGTTCTAAAATGTGTTTTCTTTGAAATCCCTACCATTCTCATATAAATTTTCGATACAATCGTTTTTGTGACGTCACAAAAAAATCCAATATGGCTCTCGGCACTACCTTATTTAAATATTCCTTGCTTTATATGCTGGTCGAATTCAATTATGTTGTCGTAAAATGTAACAAATCGTATATGAGAAGTTAAAAAAAGGAGTTGTGTACGGTGAATGATCTATTATAGGAAATGCACTCATAACTGCAAAATTTGTGCAATCTGTCGAATCAGTATAAAATTTGACGGTTTTCTACACGCTAACCGCTTTTCAGTTAAACTTTATACGGATAACTCCGACTGCAAAACATAGCACGAAATCCAACATTCAATGAATGATCGCTACCGTGTCGTCGAACTCTAAACTTATTTAAACAACTACAGGTTTTCATTTTTTTTCGTGAATTTGTCCGCTGATTGACCCCATCGCAAACAGGTTTTTTTTATTATTCATTTTTCCGTGATTTTGACCGCTGATTGACCAAGCCACAGAGAACAGACGTACAAGCTAGCCCACGAAACTTGTGTAAAAATCCCAACACCCTTTTTGAACTAATTTTTGTTTTTTGGCTACAATTACGCCTTTTCGAAAACTGGGCACTTTAAAGTTGATTTGTAACTCTTGAATGGCGCAATAGATGGCACTGTTTGCAGTCAGTTTCTAACATATTTTTTTGGTTTTGGTTTTGAAATTTTACACACTGTTTTGACGGTTTTTTGTTCGAGCTTGTACGTCTGTTTTCTGTGACCAAGCTCAAGGCAAACACAATTTTTTGTTTTATAAACAATAGATAATCCGATAATAATATTTGGTATACATGTTTGTTTGACAACTTTTTATTAAAACATCTTTCAATGTTTTCCGCTTGTTCATCCGATTTAATTTGAGTCGATAAATAATCCATATGTAGAACTATGCTAATTTTTTCTTGAATACTGTAATTTTTTTTACAGTGGTACCCTACGGGAGCCCAAATCAGCTATCGCAGAAATAGAAAAAAAGAGTGGATCAGCAATATATTAAACCTTAGATCGACAACGATAAAAACGAAACATGAACGTTCATGTGGAAAAGTGATGGTATCTGGTACGGTGGATAAATAATATGAACGATTTACTTCAATTTCTCTATAATGTAAAATTGATCTCGAACCGTTACCCATAGCGTCCATGACTTACGTCAAAAATTGGCCGAAACGCGGATCAGAGCTGCCAGGTGATTTTGCCCCAAATCAGCATTAGCAACATTATCAGGACGGTCCAATGAATCCAAATTTCAAGTTTTAGCTTAGCTTACTCAACGTCCTATGAATTTAGTTTAACTAAAGAGACTGTAGTAAACAAAGAGGCGCCATCGTTTAACATTTATTAATAAATTATATAGAGATGTTAAGCGGTCTTTTAAACACCTACAAACTTAAGTAAAAAAACAAAATTTCTTCTAATGTAAAATATATTTTGATAACTACCTCTCATTAAAATAAGTTTTTGCGTGAAGGGACCAAGCTACTTTTGAAATGTATGAAAAAATTTCAGAAAAAAGGCAAAGTTCATGTTTGCTTGTTTGTTTTTATTTCATAAATTTATCATGAAATTATTTGATATCATAAAATGCAAGTTTGAGTATGATATTAATAAATTGTAAATATATTTTATTTTATATTCAAAAGAGATAGATCTAATTAAATATGTAAACATGAATCATATGTAAGAACATGATCCCAATATCATCCCAATTATTTTTTAATGGTTCTGAATAAGATATTACTGTCACGGAAATTAGCGAACATTTTAAAACACTTTGTTCTGAAAGAATCGATTTTCTTGGCACCACTGTTCACAGACGAAAAGTTTACACTTGGAAATTCGGAATCGCGATGCCTTCCAGCCGTCCGGCTTCGCGCGATTTCATAAATTTTTCCCCAAAAGTATGGTGTAAAATCTGTAAACCGGGAAACATAAATCGCAAAACATCAGGTGAGTTGTATAAATTGTATAAGTTGTTCAGTTGTTTCACCGTATCTCGCGTATTTCATTTCCAGAAACCCGTCGACTACACATCGAGGAAATGCCGGCTGAAAACTTGCCCCGCTGTGGGAAAATTTTTCATTCCAGCAACGAAATCAATCTAGTGCGTCCGGCCGGTTCAGCCCGACTGGTGGTGTTTAAAACTCCTTCGACCAGCCCCGTTGGCCTTTCACAGCTCGCATGCAGAATATTCCAAAAGAAAAGGAGCTTTGCAATGAAACCAGTCGGATCTCAACCAGCATCGCATTTCTCGCACCGGGAGTGTATCAAAATGGCCCTACATTGCCAATTGCCCTTCCAGGAGGATAAGGTATGAATATTTGATGTGTGATGTGTGAAATTGTGAAATCACAACGAGAAAACCAATAAAAAGTATTATTTTTAAAACCTTAGATTCCGTGTTTTCATTTCGCAAAAACAAGACAAAAAAATGTATGCATGTGTGCGTGATTTGTTAGACGTACGGTTTAGAGGAAAGTCTGAATAAAGTTTGAAGAACGCTGTGACAGATCGTTAAAAAACCATTTCTGTAAACATTTCGTTATAACAGAACGTTTAGAAAAACTATAACAGTTATAGTTCGACGAATGTGATACGTTTTCCATAAGCAGATTTTGGATCTTTACCTAACTGTAAGTAGAATAGTTTTTCCATACAACGGTTTTAACAGTTTTTAACAGTTACATAACCTAACGACATATTTAAAATACAGTCAATTCGGAATTCACGATTAAAGGAATGTAATTTACAATTTCGATTACTGTTTGCTTAAAGTCTTTTCACGCTTCATCAAATCGTCGTTTGACTTTTATGGAAATCATTTGGTTACAATTCTTATTTATGCGGGCTGTTATAACGAAAACTAAATTGTAATGTTGTTCCTAAAAACCGTTCGATTTTGGCACATGTGCCAAAATCGGATGTTGCCATACCGAGTTTGGCATTCATCGGGTGCGGACGCGTTTTTTTTTTTCAAGGTTTTGCTCTGTGTACCAAATTGTGTGGGTTGTTTTATTCTTTTGCACCGAGTTGTGTAGGTTGTTTCAAAGTCAATCCAGTGAATTGTGGAGGATAAAGTGTGATTTCCGAAAGATAAAAGGATTTCTTAAACAGTTTCCGAAGTTTTCCCCGAAATAGTGAAAGTACGAGATCGTTGATTCGCGCTTTTTTCTCTAGAGAGAAAGAGAGGAAGAGTGCAAAAAAAAATCCTTCGGTTATCTTGCGCGAGAACGTGTGTGTGCCGCAATATATATTCGATGTTTTTTTTTTTTAATTTGCATGGCCTACTTGGTTTCGCATGCGATGTTCTTGTGTGAAAGGGGGTGGGGTGTGAGAAACGCTTTTCAGAAAATGATATTGATATTAGTTGTTAAGTGGTGTCAAGAAATTTGTTGGAAGTGCGTGTGATGATGGAAGAGAGTAATTTATAGATGATTTGGCTGATCCCCCATCTGGACGGCGTGACCAATGTTCGCTAGGAAAAATGAAAAAATAGCAGCTGAATCCCGGTGAGCCAGTTCCAATCGTTTAATTTACCTTTCTGCAGTTCTCTATTTTCTTTCTACTTCTATCTTTGTTTTCTCATTGTTGTACGAATTAAAAAAGGATGTGCGTGCAAGATACAGAAAACTATTGCAGCTGTAAATTTTGTGCTGTTAGATCATGAATCATGAAATGATTAGGATGGTTCACAAATTCGATTGGATTGGTCATCTGTTTTGAAATAATCAATTTTTTTTTTCAACTGTAATCTTGATAGAAATGCAAACTACAAAAGTTTAATGTATCTCTTGATTCATATAGAAAGATTAAGTTGTTTGGTTTTTTAAATGAAAAGGTTTTTTTTTAGATTCACTCTAGATTTTTGAATAGTTGATATCTCTTATTGATGATAACTTATCCCAGTCTAATTATGTATTATGATTTTTATTAAATATTTTTATTAAATCGCTTTGAGCTGAGCTTTTAGATATTTCTTTAAAATACTAATATACTTTTTTCATATACTTTCCTATTTTTCCTTAAATTCTTATTTCTTTAATCCTGTTAATGCTGCAATTGTTTTAAGAAGGTTTATTTTTAAATTTTTTTTGTCATTTTTAATGGGGATGAGGGAGGGCCATCCGGACACCATATCAAAGCGATGTGGAAGGTAGAGTGCACTGGGCAGTTACCTTCTTAACATGTCGTTGAGAAATGGCGGGTTCGTCTATACACATCCTGTGGAACATTCCGCATCAAAATGGCTGAATTTCTTATCTTTTAGCAATTGATTGTTCTTTCGGTGGAGACAAATTTTCCCTACCCCCATTGAATCGTACTAGTTACTTTACTTGTACCTTCACTCCCTTGGAATAGTTCACTCAAAGGCAGTTTATAGTTAAAAAATAGGTCATTCGGATCAAATTTTGATGTACGATAGTTCGCTGCAAACGGGCTGTGCCACGCTACATAGGATGAAAAAATTACATCATACATGTGCCAAAATCGGATGTTGCCAATATCGAATGTTGCCAAAAACGAACGGGGTCTGTATAAAACAATTTTAAAGAACAGCGGTTTTTATTTAAAATTTCAAAGCCTGACCAGAAATTATTTATTCTGAATGCAAAACACACCTACTAAAAACTATACCGAATCATATTTATGAAATTTATTAGATTTTCAGATACAATTAATTTGGTGTAGTATTACAGAACGAACGTATACAATTTATTGGATTTTTTATTAGTTTATACTAGGTACATCATAGCCGAAAAATAATTGTACAATCTATTGGATTTTATGATTATATTTATTGGATTTTCTAGTTGTACTTTATATCCAACTTCCTAAAATAAAAACTATTAAATCAATTTAATGAATTTTATTGCCCGATTTGGTTCAGTGTAGATAAGGGTGTGTCGTGTCGCAACTTTTCTCGAATTTCGAAAACCCTGCAGCCTAGAAAGTTTCATTTTTAACCAAAACGAACGAAAGAATTTTTGCAGATTTTAAAAATGGGACACCCGGGTTTTGAATTGAAATTTTGTATGGAAAAACGTGAAAATTTGTTTTTTGTTTTTTTTTTCTAATATTTTTTTCTCACGAAATAAAAATGAAATTCCAGTGTATGGAGCTCCCTGGAAAATTCTCTGGCTTTAACTTTGCCGAAGACGGCAAAGCGGTACGAGTAGCGAGAAAATAGTTATTACGCTCCAAACAGAGCGTTCATTTTTTCACGAAATGAAACTAGCAACACTGGCCGGTTTTTCGTCTCTTTTCAGAAATACTATTTTAACTAGAAACTTGATCTACGAATCTTCATATATTCTGATGAATTGATCTACATTATACATTCTCTATCATTTGCAAAAATAATTTAGGGTTAGGGGAGATGAGGGCATAACGAGCACCCGAGGCATAATGAGAACTACGCTTTTCTACGAAAGTGCGTATTTTCTTAAATAAATTTTCATGAGGATTTGTTTCGTACTTCCTATAGTATTAATTTTTCACAAAAAAAGGAATCTCCTTATCATCTTTATAGAGATATTTAAAAAAAACGAGCTTGGTTCTCAAGTTAGGAAAATATTATAATTTTTGAGCACCACGAAATAAGCTCTTACGATCTTAAAATAACCTTGATCTATAATGTACGCACTGCAACATGATGTACACATTGTTTCTCAATTTTTACCATCATAAAATTTTTGATTTTTCACTTTTATCAATTTTAAAACACGTTTTTACTTAAATTTGTTGACTAGGGGCATATAGAGCACTATATTATCGAGGCATAATGAGCATTTTCTGCCGTAGAATCTAGCAGCGAATTAAAATTGATTTATAGCGCCACACCTTGACTAGTTTTCATCCGACAATTTAGCCTATTGGTAAGGTGTCGGAGAGGTAATCAAAAGACTAGAGTTAGATTTCTGTTCGAGGTGATTTTTTTCCATTCACAATTCATGATCGATTTTTTTATTGTTACATTATACGGCTAGTAGCATCATCCTCCGAACAAAGCACTTAATGTATGAGCATGCGTGAATTGTTTGTATTCTACAAACAGACCTAGATTATTTTGTTATTGCTTTGTTTGATGAATCTACGACTCACTTTTGACAAAATTTTTTAAAATGCATTTTTTAACGTTTTCATCTAGTTTTTCACGTTTCAGCCTGTTAAGGAATAGGCTTTTCAAGTGTCTGAACACGAAACAATAATGTAACCTCCATATTATAGCTATTTTCTATGGTTAAATAACCGTTTTCCTTAAGGTGGCCATTATGCCCCCATCTCCCCTACCAGAAATTAGAAGTTTTTTTCTTCACATTTTGATTAAGAACAACTATGAATTTACAATTATTTGAACAAAGCACATTTTGAATAATGTTTAGGCATTTCCAATGGTGCAGCTGCATTCGAACAAACCAATGCCATAACGTGTAACGAAGAAGATATCTTCCGAGACATGCCCAATGTGCAGAGAAACGCTAGAGCGGCCTCGATATCCAACTGGCAGCAGCAGTAGGACAGCTCGGAAAGCGGCCGGTGCGGCCATCGCGTGATCCCTAACAGCCCTTCGCCACTCTGTCCAACCTGCGGTTACATAGTGCGGTGAGCACGTAGTGTTCAGCTGCCTAAAGTTCAAAGAGGTACGCACGAACATGCTTGCCGTCTGTGGACCCGACACGACGACTGCCGACAACATCGTGCGGAGGATATGTGAGGATGCCAACACTTGGCGCATGGTTTAGCGATGGGTTCACCCGGATCATGACTGCCCTGCGGAGAAGTTGGAACCAGTCCCAGTCCGCGATCGGTGTGACACGGCTTCCGAAAAGTACTGAAGAACGACAGTATTCTTGCGAACGTCGCACATGCACCTCGATGAAAGCTTCCCGAATATTTCTTCCCTGACAGTTTTAAAAGGAGCGGTCGGGCGATGTACAGCGATGCCTTGTTTTACCTCATGCGAGAGTTTGTTCGTGGGTATGAAAGTTTTTTGAGCTTCGTGACAGTTTTGGGAATATCTTCGTGACAGTTTTCAATGCGTTGAATTTCGCATGACAGTACTACTTACACCGTCCGACTGTAGCCGAGATTCGCTCGGGCCGGGGTAATTTCGAATGAACGTATGAATTTTCCTTTTGCTTGAAGCTACTGCGGGTTATGATCACCCCAATCACCCTCCCCTTCCCTTTTCGCCTAACCTGCACCGGCATCACACATTACGTTACGCGCCGATCGTATGCTGCTGATCGGTGCGAATAAATGGCTCGTTCGATCTATTCGAACCGAGCAGCAGCGCATACGATCGGGCATGGGTACGGTATGGGCACGACAGTCACCCGTGACAGTCCTGCCCAAAACTGTCACGCCCTGCAGCCGACAGTTAGGATGAAATTATTTTCGAAACAGGAGGCATGAAGGGATGAAAACCGAACTATCGGTTGGGTTCGCTACAGCTTAAAGCACAACATTTTCGGTAACGCATGCTTTGAGCCGATTGTTCAGATACAGCCTGGGTTCTCGCACGTGTGCGATGTAGCCGAAGCGTTTCGATTCGTTACCGACGGTACAGCAGCGAACCGAGTGGTAAGGAAAACCGAGACAGTTTGTTTGGCAAGAAAAAGGCTGTCATAGCAAAGCTGTACTTTTCGGAAGCCTGGGTGTGACTCCTTCATCAGGGATCATATCTGAAGAGTGCGTCCGAACCTGGCTGAAAAGCATACAAAGATAAGACTACATCTTCTGCTTATACCCATAATACCTTCTACGCAGTCGAACTCGTAGGTAGAAAAGTATAGGGTGGCTCACATCACCGTTGGGTGAGCCACTCGAATCGGGCATCAACGTCGGGACTCTTCTGAGTCGCCAGCTTAAAAGCCCCTTACGTGTGCTGTAACTCTCGATTCGGCACTCGGCGGCCAAAAAGCCAGCCCAAAATTGCTAGCCAAAGAAAGGAGGAAAACCGAACCAAGGTCGGAGTAGAATGCCCTTTCGGCGGGGGACTTTCGTGTCGAGTACGCCCGAACTTGACAGTAAAGCGCACAAAGCACATGACGACCTGCTAGGTACGTCGCAAACGTAGTGTAGGATACCTCCACCGCCGTGGAGTATCTGAATAGAACACGGCCCTTTCTACGGTAGCTGCGGGGATAAGACAACCCCTTTTTCGCATTAGAATTAGAACTCGTAGTATTCACGCCGCGAAATACTCTCGGGTAGAGTGACTTCACGTCGCCGGCAGATGAGTCACTCGAGTCGGTGTAGGATGACGTCTTCGTCGGGAATCATCGTTGTTTCGTAAAGCCTCGGACGTGTGGATAAGGTACTCTAGATTCGGCACACGGACTGGCAAAGCGGAGCCAAGACCTCAAGTAATAGTGGACTCGAATAGTGACGGAGCACACGATAGTTGTGGTAGACAACTAGGCCGGGCTTCAAGTCGTCAGTCAGTCGAGGTGCTTAGTCTTGAATCGTAATAAAAGGCGCAGTATATATGATAGAGTTTTACTTGGAAACGAGTATGCCGATGAGCTCAGAAGCGCAAACTTGGTCTCCCATTACGGGCATAACCTTAGTTGCAGGTCCGGATGGGAATTAAGGCCAGAGGACACTATGGCGTAGGGGTACATAGTATCTAGAGTCGACCAATTGCACCCGTGGACCTATAGTAGTATACTGGAGGGAACGTGATGGCTTGCCATGCCTTAAAATGCAATCCGTAAAAAGGATTTACCCCCTGGTGATCAACTAATAATTAAACATCCTTTTCTGTATTACTCAGGTCCAGATTCAGCCTTGTCTATTGAACGACCTCTATACCCGCGATAGTGTAGTCAGCGCTTAATAAGGTGTTACGCTGGCTTTCTGCAGCTACACTGCCTGATGTCCAGCTAAGCAGCATTGAGGGCACATACCAATTCCGTTTGTTTCTTTGTAGGCGAACGACTTTTGAGGTGGTTATCATCGCCCGGATCCTGTCGAGCAAAAGGATCCTGGGCACGATTTTGAATGGTTCCAAGGCTGCTTCAGTCAGCAGATTATTGTCTTTTCTCTGTCATCGTATTTGGAGGTGTTCACCGTCAAAAACTCGCTTTCCGTCGTTTGAAGAGTCCATCTTCGCCATAATGTACGATGCCAGAACAAGGACAAGTTACGTCTTTCAGTTTCTAATGGATGTTGGGCTTACTTTTGACCAATCTGATAAGAACCTGTTGATACTTACGGCACTGATAAACTTACGGTTTTGGATTCATTGGAAGAACCAAAACATCTTATTTCACCGCAACGAAACTAAACCACATTGTTTTGGTTCCTCTTGCTGTGTCTAAATCGCAATTGAAGATTGCAGAGAACAATAGGATGGTGATGCTGATGACAGTACAAATGTTCATCACACGGTTAAGCGAGACTACTCAAACTAGGTTCTTGGTAGCACAATAGTCTTACCACTGGTAAGTTACCAGATATTCTGAGTAGAAATATCATTTTACTCATTGAGAAATTCCATTACTAGGAAATGAAACTACCACCAAAAACTCATTGAGCTTGGCTATGAAAAAGTTGACAACCACTCACTCGAACCACAGAAAGGTTGAACCATTCTCAAATGCAGCAATCAAACTGCTGAACAATATCACCTTTCAGTAAATCGTACGGAGCTCTTCACTACCAACGATTTGTTTCTGTAAACATTTTTATTCCCACTGTTGTTGACGATCGCCTAACACAAGCAAACAACAGCAGGAATGTACATTGTAAAAAAGTGTAGTAGGTACATCATGACTACTAAGTGACTGCCAAGGTTACCTCCGATTGGTATTGTGATGATGGATTGAGCGCTTAACTTTTCAAAGCACGTAGGTAGGTGGTATAGTCGTTTGGGTTGGCACTCGGTTAGACAATGATTAGTTCGCAACCAGTATGAATGTTTGTTTCAGCCATTCTTGGTTGTTAATTTTGAATCTTAATCTATGTTTAAAAGTCTAATATGTCCTTTGACATCCTCTTTAAAAATATATCTTTTAGGAAATACGATATTTAATTCAATCAGTCACATTAAGTTTAATAGTGCCTTCGTCCGTGATTGGATGCTTATTGTGAACATGTTTCGTTTTGCGTTTTTTTTTTCGTTGTTGTTGTGCATGTTTTGCTTAGAGCCACAAAACAGCAAGTGCATCGATTTATACGGCCCATGAATTCGCACATGTTTAGTTGTTCAGTCAATACGAAAACGAAAGGCAAAGTGCCGCTTCCACGTGACCGAGTTTTATTGGCGGAAATTCGTTGCTTTTTGGGGCCGCAACAAACAGAAACAAAACGATTGATATGCATACACAAAAACTTGTAATCAATCGCTTGTTTCGATATGCACTCTAGAGTCAGAGTGATCCTGTTTTGAGCTCTATCCCAATGTTGTGTTACACTGCTGTTACACACGAATATACAAGGATTTTTTCCAAGTTCAATATATAAAAGATTTTTTTTTATATAATTGAAACAAAGCTTGGATTTGTAGATCACTAATCACTTGTTTATTACTTTTAAGAGAACAATTCAGTGTTGATAGCACGTGGGTCTGACGAGGAATGACCAATTTTCACTTGTTGATTTGGTATCCACGGTAGCATAAGTCGATGCCTACTGTGGTAACAAAGTACGACCCATCCATCCTTCAGAGCATTCAGGAAATGAGTTATTTTGTATACTCGCTTCTCCAAGCGTTGGTCACCGTTTTGGTCCTTAAATCTCTATAAAAACTCATTTCATTCAAATTTTTGACGAACGGAAACAAAAACGCGTGCGGAAACAAAAAAAAATTATCAAGAACTTTCTCTGAATCTCCTGTTACCTTTAAATTTCTCATAGATTGTTGACTCTGTTAAAATTTTAACAACAAACAGTTCTCTATTGATCAAGCAAATTTAACCTACATTTTCCCATATCACACCACGAAACGAACTAAAATGCCATTCATCCATTTCAATTGCCAATTGCCATCATCCCATATACTTAAAGAAGGGCACAGTGAATTAGTAGATTAACCGAGCGATTGCATTCTGTCAAAGATTCTCCGCAATCTAACCTATAGCTCCCTTTACTACACAGTAAACGAAAATTACCGAGTTCGGTAATTTTTTTACCGAAATCCTAACATGTGTAAATCGGTAAACTGTTCGGTAATTTTTTCGGTAAAAAATAAACGAACATCGGTAAATCGATTCTTCATTTACCGATGTTCGTTTATTTTTTACCGAAAAAATTACCGAACAGTTTACCGATTTACACATGTTAGGATTTCGGTAAAAAAATTACCGAACTCGGTAATTTTCGTTTACTGTGTAGAGGATCGTGATAGGTGCGTGACTATTGCATGTTATTATTAGGGTATTAAGTATAAGTGTTGATTGCATTGCAGAACTTTGCTATTGATGTTAATAACAAAATGTGGCACAAAGAGGCGAACCAGCCAAATGCTGAAAGTCTCTCTAATAAAGATAAAAAATTGTGGAACAAGTCAAAAACAGCACACGTTATTTTCAGTTCTATTTTTCTTAATAGCTTGAGTTTAAATTCTGGCTCCAAATTGGAAAAGTTATACCAATTATTGCTGATCATCATAATTTTTGAAAGTTGTTATTGGAGAACACATTTTAATTCAAAATGTCTTAATGATTCTGAGGGATTCGGAACAAATGACTTTCTGATTATGGGATTCAATTGTTAGTTGCCTATTTTTTACAATTTTTTCGTATTAGATTGTACTACTCAACATTATAAATAAAATCGACAACACACGACGCATGTTCTTTATCGATCGAGTGTGGTTTCAGGAATCCCACACTCACATTGCACTCCAACGTAATTAGTCATTAACTTCCCATCAGTTGTCCACGATTTATTTTCGTTATGCTTTTTTTCTGTCTCCTCCTCAATAATGAATATATTATGAAGGTTGATGCAGTCAACCTTCAAGAAGATGACGCTGGTCTCTGTTTCATATTTCAACTCGGTCAAAAAGAGCTTCAGGAGGTAGATTAAGCTGCCCGAGGTAGATATTCAATGCCATTTGAGTTAACAACACCGAACACCAACAAATTAGAAATGCTGCCTCTAGCATTTTTATCATCAACAATAACCTACACCCATCATCATCATCATCATCGGAAGACGCGGCGCGATTCCACGGTTCATTATGAAATGGCGCACTATCACGTTATTCTACCAGAGAGATTTCGGTGAATCACCAATCGGTATACACTGGTTGGATGAATTTTAGTTTTTTATCAAAAGTTTAAGAAATCTAAAAAAACTAAAAACTTTAAAAGACTAAAAGGATTAAAAAGACTAAAAGACTAAAAAGACTAAAAAGACTAAAAAGACTAAAAAGACTAAAAAGACTAAAAAGACTAAAAAGACTAAAAAGACTAAAAAGACTAAAAAGACTAAAAAGACTAAAAAGACTAAAAAGACTAAAAAGACTAAAAAGACTAAAAAGACTAAAAAGACTAAAAAGACTAAAAAGACTAAAAAGACTAAAAAGACTAAAAAGACTAAAAAGACTAAAAAGACTAAAAAGACTAAAAAGACTAAAAAGACTAAAAAGACTAAAAAGACTAAAAAGACTAAAAAGACTAAAAAGACTAAAAAGACTAAAAAGACTAAAAAGACTAAAAAGACTAAAAAGACTAAAAAGACTAAAAAGACTAAAAAGACTAAAAAGACTAAAAAGACTAAAAAGACTAAAAAGACTAAAAAGACCAAAAAGACTGAAAAGACTAAAAAGACTAAAAAGACTAAGAAGACTAAAAAGACTAAAAAGACTAAAAAGACTAAAAAGACTAAAAAGACTAAAAAGACTAAGAAGACTAAAAAGACTAAAAAGACTAAAAAGACTAAAAAGACTAAAAAGACTAAAAAGACTAAAAAGACTAAAAAGACTAAAAAGACTAAAAAGACTAAAAAGACTAAAAAGACTAAAAAGACTAAAAAGACTAAAAAGACTAAAAAGACTAAAAAGACTAAAAAGACTAAAAAGACTAAAAAGACTAAAAAGACTAGAAAGACTAGAAAGACTAGAAAGACTAGAAAGACTATAAAGACTAAAAAGACTAAAAAGACTAGAAAGACTAGAAAGACTAAAAAGACTAAAAGGACTAAAAAGACTAAAACAACTAAAAAGACTAAAAAGACTTAAAAGACTAAATCATCTAAAAAGACTAAAAAGACTAAAAAGACTAAAAAGACTAAAAAGACTAAAAAGACTAAAAAGACTAAAAAGACTAAAAAGACTAAAAAGACTAAAAAGACTAAAAAGACTAAAAAGACTAAAAAGACTAAAAAGACTAAAAAGACTAAAAGACTAAAAAGACTAAAAAGACTAAAAGACTAAAAAGACTAAAAAGACTAAAAAGACTAAAAAGGCTAAAAAGGCTAAAAAGACTAAAAAGACTAAAAAGACTAGAAAGACTAAAAAGGCTAAAAGACTAAACGACTAAAAAGACTAAAAAGACTAGAAAGACTAAATAGACTGAATAGACTAATAAGACTAAAAAGACTAAAAAGGCTAAAAACACTGGAAAAAATTAAAAAGACTAAAAAGACCAAAAATACTGAAAAGAAAAATAAACTTAAAAGTCTGAATTGACTGAATAGACTGAAAAGAATAAAAAGACTTAAAAAAAACTTATTTATTTATTTATTTACATAGTATTCCGTCTCACGACATAACTTGACGAACATAATTCCTAAAATTCACTCGGTTCATAGCAACCGTTCTCCAATTTCTCGGGCACCCCACGTTCGCCAGATCACGCTCCACTTGGTCTAACCACCTCGCTCGTTGCGCCCCCGCTCGTCTTGTTCCTACCGGATTCGTAGCGAACACCTGTTTTGCAGGACAGTCGTCCGGCATTCTCGCAACATGTCCAGCCCAGCGTATCCGGCCAGCTTTCACCACCTTCTGGATACTGGGTTCGCCGTAGAGTCGCGCGAGCTCGTGGTTCATCCTTCGCCTCCTTAAACTTAAAAAACTAAAAAGACCAAAAATGACGAAAAAGGCAAAGAGACTGAAAGACAAAAAAGAATATGAAGACTTAAAAGACTAAAAAGACTAAAAAAGATTAAAAAGACTCTAAAGACTTAAAAGTCTTCAAAGACTAATAAAATACTTAAAAGTCGTTAAAAGACTAGCAAAACATAGACAGACTGAAAAGATTAAAAAAGACTCAGCGCTTTAAGAGATTTCTAAGTTTCTGAAGAAAACGAGGAGATTCTGAAGAGTTCCTAAAGGGACTTCAAAGAGTTCATCAGGTACTTTTATAGCTTAGTATGTTAGAAAAGAAAAATCGGCGAACCAGAGTACCAGACATAATGTTACTTTGAGAGAACGTCATTGAGTTTCAAAGAGTTCCTGAGTAAAATCGAATGAGTTCTTTGAAGTCCCTGTGGAAAACGCTATAATTCCTCGGAAAATTTTATAAGGGACTCCACAACATTCCTCATGGAATTCCGATCAATTCTTAAAGGACTCCTAAGAGTTCCCGAAAGCGCTTCGTTGGGTTCTCGAAGGGAGTCATTCAGGTTCCTGAGGAGACTCCATTGAGTTTGAGGGGACTCCAAAAAGTTCCTGAAGGATAGCCGAAGATATCCTTATGGAGTATGAAAAGTTCTTACAGTTTCTTAGGATGCCTCGTTGAGTTCCATAAAGACTCCAATAGGTGCCTGACTGCAACTGCAAAGCCTTTCTGAGGGGTATCCAAAGATATCCTTATGAAACTCCAAAATGTTATGAAGGACTGCTCACGGTTCCTAAGGAGGCTTTGTTGGTTTCCTTTGAGTTCCTGATGACTTCATGAAAGGACTCCAAAGAGTTTCAGAGGGGTTTCCGCATAGTTTCTTAGGGAACTCCGAAAACTTCGTAATGGTACACCATAAGGAAGGAATCTTAGAGTCATTCCTCAACAATACCTCCGAGGGCTGTAGAATTAGTTTAAACAATCAATCAAACATTCCTGGACTAACAATTCAGATGAAACTTAAATGTCAAAATGAACAATCTTGGGCTTACTAGTGAACCCTATGGTTCACATATTAAATTTCGTTGCATCAGGCAACAAATTACTTAGTTGATGTTGAAAATCAAGTTTTCTCTACACACATTTTCCAAATTAAAAGTCGAACCGTGTAAACTACGTTCATTGAGAATACAATACACGTATGATTATATTTTTTTTTGTTATTGCCCGAGCCAGAACACGCCTGACAAGTATGAATAATAAAAGCCAGTCCGCAACGGACACGTTTGTTTTACTGCGCTCTGTAGCAACTACGCCAGTTCTTGTTTTCTTGTTTGTTGAGTGGGTAGGAATTTCAGAGGCGCCCTATTGACTTCAACATCATCCATCCCAGACGGTCACCGATCGGTCAGTCAGCTGATTTCCTTCCTACTTACCTTTGTGGGGCGATTCTTCCTCGTCTTTGCGCAAAATCTTTCAACAAACACTTTGCTGCTATAGGCTTAAATTGTTTATGTTTTGTCGGACCAACATTATTGGTTTGGTAGATTGTCCGTTGTTGATGTCGTGATTGAAATTTTGCGCACTAGGTTGGTTGCAAAAAGCGACCGTTTGTTTTGACCATTTGTGATGGACATCACTTCTTATCAGCTACTTACACCACTATTCACTCAAGCTGCTTATTTAGCAGCTTACCTTTGTTTACGGAAGCCCTGCTCCGAGTCTTGCGGAACAACAATACTCGACTATTATCTGCTACTAATACCATATACCGATAGCAAAAATGTGTAACAAATGATTGATTGTTTATCGCTTTGTTTTCTCTCTTCTCTCGTCTGTAAATAGCACAAAACGGTAAGCGAGATCTGAAGACACCTCTATTGGCGACCACTAACGGAATCAGCTCGCCACCACCGATGACGGTACCCAATGGACAGCTGCGTTACACGACGGCAGCTGCAGCTGCTTCTGCCAACAACAACTACAACGCCCACGCCAAATCCAATGGCACCAATGGCTTGAGTAATGGTGGTAGCCAGCAGCAGAAGCCCTCGACCGCCAAAGCACAATCCGATGACGACTGTTGCTACCAGGAGAAGGATGAGGAACGATCGGCCCGGCAATCGTTGATCATCCTGGCGGCGATCTTCTTTACCAGTTTGTTTGCCATGATCTATGTTTATGCCATGTTTCCGGAGTTGGATGAGTAAGTTCGTCAGATAAATTGATTTGACTTTCGATTTTAATCCCCTTTTTGGTTTGAATTTTAGGGCCGAGAAGCAGTACATTAAGGTGCCGTTTGATATTGAGGATGCCAAGCAGCTGGGGCGAGTGCTGGATCGCTACAAAGATCTGTACTACCTGGAGGTGATGTTCGGCGTTATCCTGGTGTACATTTTGTGAGTATCTATTTTGTAATTGACTTGGTTTTAGTACTAATTGCGTTGAAGATTTCAATCAGTGAACCTCTAATTTTGAAACAATGTACAAAGTTGATCAAACGAATTGAACAGAAGTAAACAAAAATTGTAGTCAAGTAATAAAAGATTATCTGCCAGCTTGGAACAGCTTTTATAGTGATGGGGAAGATGAGAAAGCGCATAACGGTTGAGAATCAAGGGTCGGTTCTTCAACATCAGCATCATCAAAGTGCACAGACCTCACCTCGGAAGAACCGGTCACGAAAGACGGATTCTACGCGCAGCTGGAGCGTGAATACGACCGCTGCCCAAAACATGATATCAAGATCGTCATAGGAAATTTTAACGTTCAGGTCGGACAGGAGAAGGAATTAAAACCGACAATTGGAAAGTTCAGTGCGCACCAGCTGACCAACGAAAATGGCCTCAGACTAATCGATTTTCGACACCTCCAAATGAATGGCCGTACGTAGTATTTTCACAGATCGACCACGTTTTGATAGATAGGCACTTCTTGGACATCATCGACGTCAGATCCTGTGGAGGCGCCAAAATCGAGTCATACCACTATCTGGTGATGGTGAAGATGCACCCAAAACTCCATAGTGAACAACATACGAAACCGATGCCCGCCTCGGTAAATATCGCACGACTGAAGCAACCTGAGGTCGCGGCAGACTACGCGCAATCGCCCGAAGCAGCGTTGCCGGCAGGAGACGATCTTGGCAAACCCCCTCTTGAGGACTGTTGGGATACCATCAAAAGCGTTGCGGAGAATTTCATCGGGCATGTGGAACCATCTCGACGGAACGACTGGTTCTACGACGAGTGTAGGAGGGTGATGGACGAAAAGAACGCCGCGCGGGCGGCTGTAGTGCAAAGAAGCACCCGTCGGAATGTGGAAAATAACCGACAGCAAAAAAGGCAACGAGTCCGATTTTTTAAGGAGAATAAGCGCCACCCAGAGGAGGAGGAGCTCGAGAAGCTGGAGCAGCTACATCGTTCCCAAGAAACAGTTCTATCAGAAACCCAACGCATCCCGCAAAGGCTTTTTGCGGGCAAGCGGAAAATTGCCGGAATAAGGACGTGGGCATCCTGGCGGACAATCGTGAGGGGATCAAAAGGTGGAAGCAGCTCTTCAATGAACACCTGAACGGCGCACATGTAGGAGATCAAGACGGTGGGGCAAGATACATCGCGGGCGTAGCCAATGGCGAGGCGGAGCCACACCCAACACCTTAGATTACTGAAGCATCATCAGTTCACATAACTTCTCCAAGTTTAAATGTGAGGAAGTTATTGGAATTGTTTCTCATAAACAACTTTTTCGTGCTGAGGCGTAATCGGCATAAAAATTACGTTTCGAACTGACTCTGACCCAATTTGACTGATTTTGTGTATCTGTTCAACCTGTTGTTACTAATGCAATTTTTATTTAATCTCTTATTTCAGCCTCCAAACCTTTGCCATTCCCGGCTCGCTGTTCCTATCGATCCTGTCCGGGTTCCTGTACAATTTCCCGGTGGCCCTAACGCTGGTGTGCTTCTGCTCGGCCCTCGGTGCAACCCTTTGCTATCTGCTGTCGCAGCTGGTCGGACGCCGGGTCGTGAAGCACTACTTCCCGGAGAAGGCTCGCGTCTGGGCCCAACAGGTGGACAAACACCGCGAAGATCTGCTCAGCTACATGCTGTTCCTGCGCATGACCCCATTCCTGCCGAATTGGTTCATTAACCTGGTGGCGCCAGTGATTGGGGTTCCGCTTTACCCGTTCGCCGTTGGGACATTCCTCGGAGTGGCACCACCCTCGTTCATCGCCATCCAAGCTGGGAAGACGCTTTATAAAATGACCAGCTCGAGTGACGCCTTCAGCTGGGGCTCGGTTACCATGCTGGCTGTGTTTTCGGTATTTTCCCTTGTGCCGGTAATCTTCAAGCGGTACTTCAAGTCCAAGATCGATTAAATTGTGGTCGGTCGATTAACGACGGGGATAGAGTTGGCCAAATGTTTTCGCGTTACCGGAACATGTGAAGCAAAAGTCAGAACGGTGGAATGGTTTCTAGACAGAGGAAGGTGAGTCATTAGTATGTAAGTCCGTTAGGGGAAGCAAGTTGTACGAAAACAAGTAAGAGTAAATGCCACAGGTTGGCAAGTTGCGTACGGTAGCAATTGGAATAGTATAATTTTAGCCAAAGATATGATAAGAAAGTAAGGTTTAGAGAAGTATTGACTGGGGGAAACTGTTTGCGAATGTTATCGTTGTTCCGTTCGTTCGAACGAACTTTTTAACCCGGAACGGTGGTAATGATACTGAAAATGTCTCGAAGAAAAACTAAAACTAAAAAATTATAGTCCTTAATCTAATAATCGCTTCACCTAATGCGTTCTTTGGAATATTTCAAGTATATTCCATGTTTCCTAATGTTATTTGGCTTCGAAACCAGTTATGCTACACTGAGTATATCGTTACATTTCGGATATTAGGTAAAGTTTGGTCCTTATAATACTTACAGTAAAATATTATCCTTAAATTACTCGATTTAAAAATATGAAACGCTCTAAAGCCAGCCAGCAATCAACAATAAAACGCTACTTGCCCCTTTCACTTAAATGTATTGCTCGATAAAATGATAGCTAATTACCTGTAACCCGATATTGCAATAGAATTTATTCCTACCACCACCACCATATCATAAACTAATACGCTTTAGTAAGAAGGTTTTAATGAGATCGTTGTCTCTGTCCGCAATGTGTGCCGGAACTTTAACTAAGGTTTTCGTTGTTAAAAAAAAAAAACTTTCTCCACGAGGTATCTACAAAGCTCCTCAATGAGCAAAAAAAACCTATTTCAGAACTTTGAGTTCGTTCATGCAGCTCCTTACATACAAACGATTTTTTAAAGAAGATGTTTAAAAAATATTTCTAGAAATCGCACTAGCACCATCTGTCGGTCACTAGTTCAAAGTCGATTGAGCTTAAACGAGGTTCGAGTTTTTTTGTGATATTCTTTGTCTCTTTAATGATAAACTTTTCTGCAAACAAATATTCCTCCAAAAGAAAGTTGAATCAAATTTGGCAAGTAAAACGTCAAATTTGTTCAAAAATAAGTTCTGAACCGTATTCAAAAACTTTAGTCTTACTTGCAGCCCTTTCAGATTAATGTCGTTTGTTTTTGTGGTGTATCTCTTCCTACTTGAGCTTTCGTCAGAAAATAACCGATTTAAGGGAGGCACCGAAAAATTTAACACCAGACCATTCGAACTGTACTAACTAACTAGCTGTTTGTCACCGACAAAAAACGGGATAGTCATAAAGTAAAAGGAAAGAAACTAGTAATACCGATATGAAAGAAAAATACGATAAAATTAATAAAGCCACGCGATAGTCTTAATTCTAGTGATAAATAATTGATACTAGTACACTATTCATACTATTGACTTATGGAGGGTGAGAATCAATCAAAACTGTGAGAAAAGACATTGACACTCCAGATAGGGGTTCGAAAAGTAGAAAGCAAATTGAAACAGTTTAATAAATATGTTTGAGAAAAAAATTGACTGGCTTCGGTTGAGTTTCATCGTAGTGTGTATCACCATCCTGAAGACTTGTTTAGGTGTTCCATTGGGCAATGCCCTATGCCTAGTTGTTTTTTTTTTCAAAAATTTAGTTAAACCATCTTAAACAATCTAACTAAAGACTTAATTTATCCAATTCCTAATTCTCCATCAATCAAGGCTTCATATTTTCCTTAGACGTGAAAGTTTCAAAGATACAATGCTACAATACAATACAATGATATAGCTCAGTTGGCAAGAATGTTGCCTCCTGAGCCGATGTCCACGAGTTCGATCCCAGAGTAAACATTGAACACATTTGTTCCGGATAAGTTTTTCAATAACTGTCCGCCAACTGGCACTGCAGTTCCAATTTCAAAAAAATTAATGGATCCCTGAATACGTAACCGCGAGTTTTTCTCAAATTGCTTTTTAAACGCTTTTCGGGAATTTACACGGTATTTTTGTACGATTTTTCAGGCAGGTGAACAAGTTGATCTTCCTGATCTCAAAATGTATGTCATCAATGTAGACAAGTAAAACACGAAACGTGTGAGCACTTCCAATACAGTTTATTTTCAGATTGTTTTTTTTTTTTATTTCTGTGTCGGTTTTACATTTCTCACTCGATCCACTCGATTTTCATTTTTCGATTACAAGCCTATCGCAACTTAATAAATGCTCTCTGTCTCTACTTCACAAAAATATACTTTTTTTAAGTTTAGTAGCATCGTTACACGGTTTCGTTCCGTTGTTCTCTGTTACTAACTTTTTCCATTGATGAATAAAGTAAACCTAAATCTTTTTTCTGTTTTTTTTTTTGTTAATATTTCTTAAGAAAAGTTGAAGGAAATTAAACGTTCTCTATACCGGAGCAATGGCGTGTGATATCTACTGTTTGTTTGTTGCTGTTTTTGTTTTCTAGTCTATTACGTTTCTACGGAGTTTTTGTTTCAAGTTTGTTGCTTAAATTATTGGAAAAATGTTTATTTGTTTTGTTGTGTATCACTTAGGTCGATCAGATGTGTAGTTGATGCTTCTTCTACGTTTGAAATAAGCCTGAATTTCTCATTCTTGTTTTCCATTGCTATACAATACAATCACGCGCAGTCAGTCCTTCCTTTTTGGGAAAATCTTTGTTCTGGGAATGACTTCCAAATATTCGAGTTTCGTCTCTCGCTTTTTTTAATGCGAAATCTTCCCTAGTCCTATCGGTGATCACATTTTCAGACAATCTTCACTTTTCTTTTTTTTTTTTTTTGTTGATAGAGGAGGGTTGTTTCATCACAAATCTAATCAGTGTAGATTTTGGGTTTTTTCTGCTTCTAATATCATTTCATTCGGTTGGCGATTCACTTTTTTTTGCTACCTTACAGCTAGTGACAGATTGGTTTTATGGCATTGGTAGTTTAAAAATTAAACTCAAATGTTATCTTCAAAGGAAGCATCGATTCTTTCTATTTCTTTCATTCTACATTTTTCAACCCTTTTTCTGGTCTAACTTATCGAAAGATCTCGTAGATACTAAACATAAAACTTCACAACACATAGTTTACAAAAACATCCAATGCAGTTTAGATGGCTTTCGTCTCGCAGTAGTACAGTTAACTGGATTATACACAGATTTTTGAGGTTCAGTCAAAATAAGTTCAAATATAAGGAATCTCAGTGAGTATCTTCTTGGAACTTAAGAAAAAAAAACAATCATCTCTTTTAGTCGATGAGAAAAATACGATTAGTAGGTACTTAACAATCAATAAAAATTCACCAACTCTTTTAGGTGAGGAAGTACGCGTTATTTGGTTCTGGTTGTGTTAAATGCCTTGGTGGTGAAAAACACGTTCCACTTATTGACTAAACTAAAACATTGAAAGTTGTTACAAGAGCTATTTATAATCTCTTAACATACATTCAAACACACAACAAACAATATTGAATACCTTTTTTGAAACAGCAAACAGATGAAAATAAAATCGTGAGCAAACAAAATAAAATCCCTTACCTATTTTTTCATCTGTTTTTGCTTTCTGACTCTTACATTCTAATCAACCGGTTGTTGGTTTTCTAGTGTGTTTTTCTCTACTTTTTTTTTCTTCCTTTGGATAAGTTCCAGGCAACCTGTACACATCTTCGGTTTTTTTTTCTTAAATTTTTATCTAACATTTGCCGTGTGGATAGAATTTTCTGTTAATTTTCCCATTGGTTTTTGTTTTTTCTCTGTGTCGTTAAAATTTTGGCTTCGGTGAGTTAGTTTTCTTTGCGTGTCCATTGGTTTTTTTTTTGAATATATTTTTTTAATTTTTTTGTGTTACTTTACTGTTTTCCGTGCTATATTTTTCAAATCGATTTAGCACGTCGATCTACCGGTTTCAACAGTACGATCCGATGTAGCTGACCGAGGGCGTTTTGGCGTACTGCTCAGGCAGGGAAATCGGCTTCCAGTACCACCAGTTGTAGATTACTGTGAAGAGTAAAAACAGTAGAAAAATAACAGGTTAAGTTGAATAATTTCAAACGTGCAAATTCAATGAACAAAAAAACTATATCCATTATTAAACTTCACTGTCTTAAATCTATTTGGCAAACTCCTACACTTTTTGAAATTTGAATTGAGGCCCCCAGAATCGAAGAGAGACGAGTGCCGAAATGGTAGTTTCTAGAAAACGCACACTTCAAAGTTGTCAAAGTGTTCGACTTTTCATACATTTGTTGAATTCGAGCAGTTTTGATTCAATCGAAAAAGTGTTACATTTAAAAAAAAAATCAGACTTTTGCACCATGTAGATTAAGGTAAGAAGGATCGATTGGTAAACTTTTTTTTTTTTTTTTTTGTTTATGGGTTTATGAGCGCCTGGCTGACCCGGAAAGGAAAAACAGAACGGGGGACAGAAGAGGAAAATTTTAAATGAGAGTAGTATAGCTTAGAAAAGGATAGCGGCAACAGAGCCCGAGGGTTCTGAAGCACCAGTTTAGGGGAAGCGTTAAGATAGTGCTCGACGGACTAGGACGGTTGGTGGGCCCCATATGAACTTCGAGTTAACCCAACCTTCAATTCAACCGAGCAATAGCAGTATGGTATCAAATAATATGATATCATATGCTAACGCCTCGATATCATTGTCAGAAGGGTTCACTATCTTACCGTAGTTGAATTTTCCCTACCTGTCATCTACCATACTCGTTTCCATAAATTTGGATTCTTCCTAGTTTGATTTAGAAATAATCATAGATTTGCTAAGTAAAAAATATATATTCAAGTGATTGATTCTACGCGACTACACGGTTATTCGATAACTCAATTAGGATATCATAAAAACAGAATCTAGAAAAGGTGTCTCTTAAACTCATCAACAATGAACTATAAGCTTAAATAGCAATAGCTTTATTAATATCGTCAACTTATCAACGGAACAGGAAAATAACAGTGCTGTTCTTTAAAACCTTATCACTAATTGTGGTCAACTTCTCAAACAAACTTTAATACTCAATCTACACGATAGGGGTTCAATTCAAATAAACCGTGTGTCTCTGTTTAAATGCCCGAAATAAATTATCTGAACTATCTACTCATTCTTGCTTATCGAAATCATATTTTCTATTTAAAACTTCGATTTATGAATTTCAATCCTTACCGAAATAAATAAATAAAAACAAATGTCGAAAGTGTATTACAAACTAAAATATTATATTTGTCAAAACAGCATTCCCGTCCAATGAGCCCCTAGTTCTTGTAAATAGCAATACTTGAAACATCCTAATTCTATGAAACTCAACTAGCTAACTACCTTACCAAACAGATTATGCCCTATTGAAAAGTATCACTTTATGTCGGCAAAATGTGATATTTTCACTACAAAATTTTCCCATTGTTCAACGGAAGGGAGGGCAAGTGTTTCAACTCCCATTCATCTTATCAGCATGGATCATGAAAAATTGGGACACCATTGAACCTACCGCTTATTTAATTTAAATAAAGGTGTCCAGCACGCCTTCTAATTTGAGTCATATTATGATCCATGCTTGACAAGATGTGTGCAACGACCCTCTCAGGACAATGATAGTAAACCATCATTATCACAAGCATGCACACCGCCGCCGTGACCCATGGGAACCCAGGGTACGGAAGGATCGATTGGTAAACTTAACTCAAAATCTATTGTTTTGGCACTTATCTCCCTCTGATTCTAAGGGCCTTGCTTGAAAACTTCATCTCGAATGCTGTAAACACCATCCCCTAAAAGAGAATAACTTTAATCAATGATAAAAAAAAATCATTACGCCCAACAGCAAAGCAAGAATAAGAATCCAATTATTGTAGGATATCCTTCTCCTCTCTTCTGTCAAATTACCTTTTCGGCTAATCTAGGCTAAAATAAGATGATCGAACTGATTATGAAAAAGGTCTAAGACAAAGTTTACACAGCCATTGCTGTCCCTGGAGAGTTTGGGTATAGTTGAACTCATTGATCATCACCAACAAACACAACGATATCAAAAGAAAGTACGTACTGCGGGTTATGTCTACAAAATCATTGATAATACCGGATGTCCTCTGATACTACGAGAGCTGAACTCTTTTATAGTGTCCGGCAATGGGAGCGCTACATTGAAAAATCGATCGAAGAAAAAAAAAACATTTTTTCTTCCTAATCTAATCAATTTTTCCTAAAAACGAGTCGCATTTTTAAAATTCATTGGACCAATTTGAAATTTTTGATTTCGAGCTCAATCACTCGCTGCAGAGGATCAAAGAACATAAATTACGATGCCACCAGAACCCTTGTAGGGTTTGATCATAGACTTTAGCAGTGACTTTAGCTAGATGGCGCATTAGCGCTTCCAAACCGTTAAGGTTTTGATAGCAGAATTCTGCGTTGATGCAAACTCATCCCTATTTTTTAAACAAATCTTCATTTTACATTTTCCTGTGGACCCAAACCTTCCATCGTTTCTATTGCAAAAAACCATGGATGAGTTTTGGACAAAAACGAAAATTTTAAGATTTTGATATTCTGAGAAATTGAAAATCGACTCAGTCTATTGTCAAACGCTTACTTCTATTCGTTTTGTCTGGACAGAGTTGGATGGAACAAAAGCCATCAGCCAAGCGTTTACACCAACGCTTGCGAATCCGAAACAATAGTTATTGACTCGTGTCCCTTTTTTGTTGAACAGTTGTGCGCTCTCTGGCTGGAGTTAATTATTAGTGTATACTGTATAGCGTGTCGACAACATCGATGTGATTCCAATTAACATCAGCAAAGAGGAAAAAAATGGGGGATATATTGGAGCAGCTCCAAAAGTGTGAACTAAACGGACGCAAGCCATCGGAACTTTTGGAGGAATTGCGAGTACTTGCTGCCCAGGACGACACCATCGAGGAAAAAACCATCAGAACCCTATGGGTTGATAAATTGCCGGCAAATACCCAAGCTGCGCTAAAAAGTCTGAAAATCGACAAACTGGAACTTTCGCAACTGGCCAAAGAAGCAGACAATGTGCCCCACAAAAGTAAAACCCTAGTTGGTATGTTAGGTTGATATGGATATGAATAAACGATTTCTGATGCATGCTTAATACTTTCGTTGGTTGATTACTTCTTGGGAAAATGTACTTACATCCATAGCTGGCGGGAAGCCGCACTGATAGGGTTCGACATCGGTGCCGGCACTCCTGGGTCGGTCGCAGTAAAAACGTCCGACTACCGTAGCCCTGAAGCACGAACATGTTGGCACATTCCGCATCCGGAATACGGTAGGGCGGAGCCTGCGGACTATCCACCACCAGATAGCGCTCCAAACTGACCCCAGTCGAGGGTAACCGGGCAGGGCGCGGGAAAACTGTCCTCAGCAGTCTGGCCGGAGCCATCCGGTTGCAGCGCCACACGTTGTGACTTTCGCTCATCGTCGTCGACGTCGATTGACTTCCATTGCCAAAGTGCCGGAACAGATCGTCCAGGTTTTGAATTTCGTCCTGCGCCGACGATTGCACCTTGTACGCGTCCTTCACGAAGGTGGCCCGGTGCTGCTCGAACAAGGTCTGCAACCGCCCAATGTCCACCAGCTCCTTGAGGGTCTGCGGAAAAAGATTGAATTGTATATTCGAGCCTTCCCAGTTTTTACACCAAGGAATTTTAAAAAGGTAGGTACTCAATCTACACGATAGGGGTTCTATAAAAATGAACCGGGTGACTATTTTTAAATGCCCGATATCAATTATCTGGAGTCGCTCAACGCAAAATTATATTTTAAGTGTTGATGGTTGAAAGCGAAACGGAGTTCGTATGGGATCAGCCAGTAAAATATAAAATATTTTTTTTTATAAAATCCTCACAACGAAATCGTTTATATTTTTCATGTCTTCAACAACCTTTTATATTTGGTTAAAATTAACCACTTGTTGAACGAACACAATTTAATGCAATTTTGATGCAGAAACACTTCATCCATTATTGGCTTAAAATTTCTAAAATGTATTAAAATAGGCAACATTTTAATCATTTTTAGACATTTCAGTTATTTTTAAATTAGTTTGATTAATTTTTCGGAGGGTAACTAATTTATTGATGTGCTTGGGTGAAATCCCCTGCAGGTTTTTTTTTTGCTGTAATTGGTGTAATTGCTAGTTGTAAATTATAAAAAAGGCTTAATTCTGCTAATGCCCCAAAGGACCACTTCTATAAACCTGTACTCAATTTAGGAACCATCATCAAGCTCACCTTAAAGATATACGGATAATTGACGGCCATCGGCTCGACATTGGTGAAATCGAGCACGTTGGCCACGTCCGCGCACGGGTCACAGTTCAGGTTCTCGACCTGAAAGTACGGATTCGTCAGCAGGCAACTCTCGTCGTAGAACTCCGTGAGCGACGGATAGTTGGCGATGATCGGCACCGTCACTTTCCGCCACACCCGCATCCCCGGATAGATGAAGCTCTGGATGTTGCGGAGAACCACCGTCGACACCTCATGCTTGTACGAGAACACGATGAACAGCGTCAGCAGCACGAAGATGAAGTTGATGATCTTTTTCTTCCGGTCGATGACCGTTTTGAGCAGAATCCGGCTGGTGTTTTTGTCGAAGATATAATTGATGATGTTGTTGTTGTGGAAGTAGTGTCGCACCAGGTAGCTATTGAACTCGCCCTCCTCGATTTGGCCCCGGTGGGCGGCCAGGTGACGCAGCTTGTTCAGCTCCGCTATGTACTTCCGGATGACCTCATTCTTGTCCTGTAGATCGGCGAAACCCGCCGTATCCACCCTGTCCATGCCTTCTCGAACTGAGGCAATGCACCCGCCAACAGTCCGGATTCGAAAATTAAAATCGACGGAACCACTCCCCTGTCGTAGCCGTAGCCCCGAAAAACGCACTTTTCCCTTAACGCGAGCAATTCACTGACCGATTGAGAGCAGCTATCCGCGAAATGGCGAGAAGGCAGACGGCAGATGATGCGAAACAAGATGATTGCACAATTATTTTTAGCATCTGCCTGTTTTTTTGCTGCCTGCGTTCTCAATTTTTCATTACTACATTACCACTTTTCTTTTTTTTCACTGCACGATTTTGAAGTACGCGGATGCAGAAAGAGGAAAAAAATCCGTTTTATCAATGCGAACGCTGCTGCTGGCTGAAGTTGGAGATAAATAAACAACTCACAAAAAACACAGATTTTGACGCTTTGTTCTTGTCAGGCGTCGTCTTATCGAAAGGGCATACAACTTTTTAAAGGGGCTTTAAGGTTGTGCGGTATGTAGACAAAATAAATGTAGACGGCATTATTTGACCTACTTTGTGGGTTTTATTCTAACCTTTGTCCCATGGACTCTGAATTTCGACACTTGACGCTGTACTTTGAATCTCAACCTCTTGATCCTAAATTTTAAATCTGGATGATGAATTTTGTGTCTCGATGCTGAAGTTTTGACACTGGACTCTGGATTCTTCACATTGAACTCTAAATTCCTACTTTGGACGCTAGACTCTAGACTCTGAATTCTAAACTCTTGATTTTACATTAATGATTCTGGATTAATGAACTCCTTTTTATTACTCTAATTTTGAATCTGGACCCTGGACCCTAGATAATTTTGACTCTGAGCTCTAAATTTCGTCTCTAAACGTTGGATTTCGAATTCTGGATTCGGAACGCTAATCTCTGGAATCTTAACTCTAGAATCTGTTCTCTGAGTTTTGACTCTGGAAACTTAATTTAGAATCTGTGGACGTTAGAGTTGAAAATGTGAACTCTTGACTCTGAACTCTTAATCTGGTCCCTGAACGCTGCGATCTGGACTCCGGAATATGACTCTGTATGCTGGACACTTTAATTTGGACTTGAATTTTGATTCTAAACACTAAATTCTGGATACTTAACTTTAAATTATCGACTTTAGACTCTGAAATCTGACTCCTGACTTTGAACACAGATGAACTTTAAACTCTAGACTCAGAATTTTGAATCTTGACTCTAAGGCCTAGAGACTGGATCTGTGGATTCTTAACTCTTAAATTTCAACTTTGAACTCTTATTGTAATTTTGGACCATGAGTCTTAAATTTCGTCTCCAAACGCTGAGTTTTAAACTCTAGATTCTGAACACATGGGCTCTGGACTCTTGAAATTGAATGCTGAATTTTGACTCTGGACATTGAATTTGAAACTTTGGACGCTAGACTCTCGAGTCTGAACTTTTACTTTAGACTGCGGATTCTGGACTCTGAATTTTGACTCCAGATATTCTACATTCCAAAAATCTATCCTAAACTTAACTTAGAGATTTCTTTCAAAACAAAAAACGTGGAAACACCATATAAAAAAAATCCAACACCATTATATTTTCCGAAAGGCAGCTATGCAAAGTTTAACATAAAAAATACCTATATAACATCAGTTCCTTCAATCTCTAAGAATCACCTTAAAAATCTCTGTTCTACGAGTTACAGTTTACTAGCAGGCTTCTGGCCACCTCGGCACAGCACCTCGAACATCTCGTCCAGCGCCTCCCGCAGGGCGTTTCTGAAGTTCTGCGAATCGGTCACAGAGTTCGATTTGAACGACGAAATACCGAACCACATATCGTTGTCCTTGGGATTGTAACAGCAGCCGTAGCCATCGGCCGTCAGTGGCCCATAGCACATGAAGGCATCGTATCGGGACGCCACCTGACTGGTCGATAGGCGCATGTGAGCCGACGCCTTTAGGCCTTCGTCCTGGAAGAAGTCCGGCAGCGGGATGTTGTGCTCGCGGGCTATCAGCTTCAGGCCTAGCAGGTGCCGATCGACTCCGTAACCTTGGACGGCTTTGGCTGCGTAAGCTTTGTGCGAATCGACCGCCGAACGAAGTTTGGCTATTTTGGTCTGATTGTTTTCGCACTCGTCCAGCATGGTTCGAGCAAAGGCGACAGATTCGTTCGAGCAGGATCGAATGGTTTCTGTGCGCCCGCCTTCGTACATTCGAGTTTGGGCCGACTCGTAGTGGGCACCAGGGACACGGTGCAGTTTGTAGAAGGCGTACTGAATGGCCATCTGGATGTAGCTGTCTGGGCTCATCTTCTGGGATTTTATGAAATTCTTGCCATAGGATGTGTAGTGAAGGTAGTCCATGTCTAGATCGGCAATAAGCTTGTCATGACTGGCAGCCGCTTTTTCAAGGTGTTTGCAGGCTTGTTCCGATAGATTGAAATCCAACTTTTGGGGGTGTGGGACTTCTCGGGGGGACCCTGTTTGGTCTCCTTTCGCGAGATGATTGATAATGAAATCCGTTAGCACGGCAATGGGTTGGCCTTCGGCTGGCGAATGTTCGTACGTTAGTCCGTTGACTCCATTGGGACCGACAACCAGTTGGAGAGTTTTGTCGTACCAACGATTGCCAGAATTTGCCTTCGATCCACCTCCATGGATAAGCAAATGACAAGCATCGATAATGTCATCCCCAGATGGGTTCCCGATTTCGTAATCCAACGATAAAACAAAGAGCGAGCTTTGAATTTGTTTGATCGACTTGAGATTGGTGGGGTCCTTAATCAGCTCCTGATAGGCTTCGCTCCAGTTGTCTCGCGGTAGAGCAGAAAGCATCCCAACTGGTTCCGCTTTGTGACGAGACATTTCAAAGCAATGTCTCAACTGTTGGTAAAGCTTTTCTTCATTGATTATTTCGTCGGAAGTACCAACCTCGACTTTGAAATACTGATTGTTTGAAGCCACCACAATGTGACTGGATCCGGGGTGATACTCAATTGAATCAGCCGGGTGGCCAGGAATTCTACATGTCCCGTAAATCTTGCTATACTGTGACATATCCAAAGGAGCTTTACCCATCATTTCCGGTTTGATCTGGTTGCGATCAATCATACGTTTGTAGAGCAAGGCGCCGAATACGATCCTGGCTGCATCCTTCAGTTGGTCATCAACAGTTGCGTACTTCAACTTGGGAAAAACTAGTCCAGGACTGGAGTAGATAATCACCGGGTCACGGTACTCCAAATAGGCTGCCTGGAGCCACCAATCGGCTAACCAGTTTTTCTTGCTGGAAGCTCGTTCTTCCAGCAATTTTTGCAGTTTGACCCCAACGCCTCCCGGAGCAATAAACTTCTCTACCGCCTGTTTGCTCCTGCCAAATCCTTCCTTACTGACGTGAGGCTCGATGGTAACCAGCAGTTTGTTCATGGTATCCGATAGCTTAGGCAGCGGGTAGTGCTCCGGGAATCGCCCTGAAGTTAACATTCTTACCACGGATTGACCCGTTACTCTTCCCCCGTTGCCCATCATCGCAAGTCTCATCATGGCGCTGCTGCTGCTGCTAGGTCGAAGTCCTCCGGGAAAGAAATCTGAAACAGAACAAAGTACAATGCAACTGAACTTGATTGATGTAATCAATTGACTACTTACGCTCCTCAATTGTTAGGTCCCGTTTATGTGTGGCTGGTGACGAACAAATTGAAATAGTTAAAAATAAAAGAACAACGCTGAAGTGTATACGTCAACAAATATCAGTAACTTGAACCACCATCAGGCCATCAGAGGAACACCTACTACAAAAATCATCGAACGAGCACCACCAAAATGCGACCGACCAGTGCTAAAATTTAAAAGTGAAAGTATATGAACAATAATTCGAGTTCAGAACTGGATTAACAAGTTTCTTAATACCTGCGCTGCGCTGCGAGTGCTCAAAGTTATTGATTGTATTTATGCTCCGTCGATTTCCAGTCGAATTTCAATTTAAATAAAATAAAATCAAGGAATCCAACAGCGGTATGTTTCAATGTCTACTTTTATCAAACAAATTCCAGCAGAAATCTCTTATCACAGGTTTTTGTTTTTGTCATTTTCTTGGACTGATTCACAAATACAGTGACAATTTGCACAGTGCGAACATGCTAAAAAAATTTAAAAATAATCCATATATCTTAACTATTTGAAATCGAAAACTGTGTTTGAAAAAACTTCTTTCTTTGTTAAATGCTTGGTTTCTTTCTTTGAAAACTTTTTTTAGAGAATTTAAAGGAATCTCAATGGTTAGCCAAGGCAAATTTTAAACTATTACCACATCATTTATCCCACTGTTCCGAATACCGGCTTCCATGTAAACAAAAACGTTCAACCGGCAGGCAGCAATAATTTTGTTTTCATTCGTATCAATTTAGCGCCTTCTTCGATTTGCTTTGGAACATGCTGGAGTCAGTGTTTATTCTTCTGCAATAGAAACCACGTCAAATTACAAGTAGAGGTGAAATGCACAAGTTAACACTACTTCGGCGGTGTTTGACTACAGCCCCCGGGACCGAGGAAATCTTGCCGCACACAACGGTGCGAGTCCTGAAACGAAGCCCTGCGGTAAGTACGATTTCCTTCCTTTTAGACACAGATAAATTTGAAATTGAGTCAGGTACAAAGCTGCCTCAAGGGATTATTCTTGAATAAACGGAAACAGTTCAAACAATAAATCAAGGTGTCAAAATTTGAGTGTAAACTCATGCAATCATAATTTTTTTTTTCTACTATCTACTAGATGTCTTCTATTATCAACTAGATGTAGCTTATTAGACAAACATCATGCGACATCTAGATGTAAGTAGAAAAAACTTCTCAAAATTTGTTTTGGTTTGTGTCAGAGGTATTTAAAGTGCAGCGACAACTGATGTTTACTAGCAGAACTAGAATCAAGGATTATGATTTTTGAACAGCGCATGGTGTAACGAACATTTTTCACTAAAAGAAAATTTAATCCTTTCTTTGTCGTTCTAATTTGTTGAATCTTTGAAGTTTTATTCTAAAGTCATATTGAGACGCTTTAAATTTCAGTAAAACATTATTTTCAAACTTTTCTGGTTTAGAAAAAAAACCAATAATCTGTATCACATCACAGTATGCTGAGACCTGTTCTTTGCTGAAGGGCTGAAGTTTGTTTAGGAGTTCGACTGAAAATTCACTGAAATTCAAGCTCTTTATCAAGATAGTCGAAAAATTAGTTAAACTTTCCGTAGTCACTTCTATTTTTGTCAGAAAACAATTTCGTAAGGTACACCGGGGCAAGTGCAAACTCGGGGCAAGTGCAAACGATCAACTTTCCTCTGTTACAAAAAAATTAAAAAATATTTCTTCTTCTAGAAGTTGTTGTTGTTGTCCAAACCAACAATCTGACGTTCAACTAAACTTTTTTTCAATTATTCACTAAAAACACGGCACTGTTTGATTACACACGAATTCAAGTACGTACTAGACATGAAAAGTGTGTTTTGGCTTTGCTTTTTTTGGCTACAAAAAAGGGCATTCAAATCCGATTTTTCGTCGAAAGGTGAGTGTTTGGGACTGATATTCAGGTGAAAGCAGAAAATTTATGATAAATTTCCAGTAGACCCTAAAATTGTGAAAATCATATTCACTCCTGTCAACCCACACTGCGGGGCAAGTGCAAACGACACTACCGGGGTAAGTGCAAACGCACCTTTAAGCCATGTAACATCAGACATTAAAAAAAAATCATCTCAAAAATGGTTCAGCATTATATTAGAGTGGTCAGAAAGGGTATCCAAAATGTTGTATCTGAAGCGGATATTCAAAATTCCGTAATGCCTTGGCAAATCAAGGTCTTTTGCTTCAAACAACAGTCAGCAAAACTGAAGTTCCAAAAAGTAATTAATATAGCAGAAAAACAGCAAATACATAAAAAAAGTTGATAAAACATACCGGAACATGTATTAAATTCGTTTTAGTAACGATACACTGAAGCATCTTTGAATAAGTTTGGAAAAAGCATTGCGTTTGCACTTGCCCCCATAAACGGGGCAAGTGCAAACTTAGAAACTTTTTCACAAAAGTGCCGTTACTTTTTACCAACATTTTTTAATTTTTCACTTTCAACGGGAATTTGTTGAGAACCATTTTAATGATGCAACGAACGATAATTAATAATTTTTGAAGATTTACATATTTATCTAGGACATGTGAAAGTTGAACTATGGTGAAAACCGTTTGCACTTGCCCCGGTGTACCTTAATTAAAAATTTTATAATGAAGAAGAGCCTAATATGACACAGGTTTCTTATCAGGGATAATCACTAAACTTGTTCGATAATCTTCCAGAAATCGGCACCTGCACCGCAAAATGATACCGCCCCTCATAAGAAAACGTCATCTTCGCCAACTCACTCGACCTCCGGAACGCGAATCAACGAAATGAACATCCAGCTACTTTCCCGCGGTTTATACGAACAAATATTCGAATCTACCAGCAAAGTGCCGCCATCCGAACGTCAAAGACTGACCTCATTCCAAATCGAGTTACTCAAAAAAGAGCTTACGCGACACGGAATCCCTCTGGACAATCCAGCCCTTTTGCCAGACGTAAACTTCAAGCTGCCAAAGCTGAAGGGACAATCCATTGAGGAGCATTTCCTCAAAATTGCTCAGGAACAAAGTCAACCCTATCGGAACCTTCTTGACTCCCTAATAGACTGTCCCATACCTCCCCTGCCAGACCGTTGGTCCGAGAGCCCCGGTTGGACTTGCTACGACCCGGATAAAGGCCCCATCCCAGTACCGTACCCAGACGATCGCGCTTTCATCTTCGATGTGGAAGTCTGTGTTCCCGCTGGTTCGGCACCGGTTATGGCCACTGCAATGAGCCCAACTCGCTGGTATTCTTGGACCAGTCAAAGTCTCACGAGTGGGATGCCCTTCGGGGAGGGTCATCGCTACCAGCTTGGCGATCTGATTCCCATGGAATCGGCGACCAAAGATAAGCCCTTTTCCGAGGGGAAGGTTTGGGAGCCGAAAGTTCTCGTTGGACACAACGTGTCGTTCGATAGAGCCAGAATTAAGGAACAGTATTGGCTACAGAACACGGGACTGAGATTCGTGGACACCATGTCGTTACACGTTTGCGTTAGTGGAGTAACTAGTTATCAGAGGGCGATGTTGAAATCTAGCAAAGAACTTCCTCTGGAGGATCTGGCATGGAGTAGTCAGAGTTCGTTGAACAATTTGGCGGATGTGTTCCATTTGTATTGCGGCGATCATTTAGATAAGGAAAAGAGAAATATATTTTTAGACGGTAGCCTTTCCGATATCAGTCAAGATTTTCAAAGTTTGATGACCTACTGTGCAGGTGACGTACAGGCCACGAAGCGTGTTCTTGACAAACTACTTCCGCTATTTTTCGAAAGATTTCCGCATCCCGCGACGTTGGCAGGGATGTTGGAAATCGGCAATGCTTATCTACCGGTCAACAGCAACTGGAATCGGTACATTCAGGAGTCGGATCTAGCCTACGAAGATTTGGACATCGAGGCCAAACATTTGCTGGCTCAACGGGCGGATGCCGCCTGTCGGTTGATGCACGATCAGGAATATCGCAAGGACCTGTGGTTGTGGGATCAGGACTGGTCCGTACAGGAGCTCAAGATGAAGGCTCCGAAGAAAGTTACTCAGAAGCAAAAGTTAGAGATGGCCACAGTCGAACAAACGACGAACAAGCCATCGACAGATGAAGACGCAGAAGAGTTAGATCTATTGGCGGAGAAATTTAAGCAACTCTATGAAATGAAAGATTTGCTACCGGCTAGAAGGCCATTGCTGCCAGGTTACCCAGCTTGGTATCGGAATCTTTGCTCGGTGAGTATTGGAATTGGAGTCTTAACGTCAAATCTAAACAAACACACATGTCGTTTTAGTTTTTTTTCCATTTTTATCGATACTTATTTAAATTTTTGTCTGCCATTTGTGTCATTTTTGTACTTTTGGTTTGTTTTCTCTCTACTTGGTTACTTTTGCCAATTTTTTGTTACTATTTAAATATTTTATTTTTCTACTTTTTTGTGTTTGATTTTTTTTGTATATTTTTTTTTCCATTTTCTTGTTTTTATGTTTTGGCATTTTAGCAGACATTTTAGTATTTTTATAATTTTTTTAAAAATATTTAAGCATTTTTCGGATTTATAAAATTGTTTTTTTCTTCATGTTTGTTATTTTGTTGTCATAATTTTTTTTTTGTATTTTCAATTTTGTCATTTCGTGTTTCTGTCAGTTTCAAAATTCATTTTGGTATTTTCAATATTTGTGGCTTTCGTTAGTTTTTGCCCTTTTGGCTTTTCCTCAGTTTTCCAATTTTGGTAATGTTAATAATTTTTTAAATTTTATTTTCCTCATAATTTTTGTTATTTTGTCATATTTATTCTATTTTTTATTCTGGTAATTTTTCGTGATTTTATTTTTTTCAATTTTTTTTTGGTCATCTTGTCATAATCGTTTTAGACAACGAGCGCTGATGTGGTCTAGTGGATAGGCTGGCGCGAGTCTGGTAACCCAGGCGTACTGGGTTCGATTCCCGGTATCGGCAAGAAAAACTTTTGGGTTCGAATCCCATAAGTTGCCGAGATGCTTGGGGAGTAAGTAGAGGCCAGTCTCGAACCCACCCTTGTCCTTCCTCCAACTGGTATCAGGAGGGGTTTTTTTTTCTTTATTATAGAAAAAAAACCCCTCCTGATACCAGTTGGAGGAAGGACAAGGGTGGGAATGGATATAATGAAGTGCATGATGGTTTAACCAACGTCTGATGATCGCTTACTATTCCACGCTGCCTACTTTAAACTTTCAAATTTACTCCTCCAAACTATCTCTAATTTTCATTTCCAGCGTCAGCTCCCCGAGCTATTTAAACGCCACAAAAAAAAATGTCATAATCGTTTTAGACAACGTCTCGGAGTGTTATTTCAATCATCTTTAAGGTTTTAATGATGTCGGTAGAAAATAATTAAATTTCATTTTTATTTGCAGAAACCCACCAGTGAAGAGGACTGGTCACCGGGTCCGACCAAAATCAGCACCGGAATGCAGATCGCCCCGAAGCTGCTGCAGCTATGCTGGGAGGGCTACCCGTTGCACTTTATCCGGGGCCAGGGATGGGGCTTCCTGGTGCCGCACAAGTATCGTCGCGACGAAGATGATGGAAACGGATGCATTCCGTTGGAACAATTGGTCGCGGCTTGTCCGGTACTCGAGATCAATCCCGAGGCAACGTCTAGCGAAAGTTCTGAAGCGCTGGGTAGTTTGTGGAAAGATGTGGAAGCGAATTTGAGTCGGAAAGATTACTACAGCAAGCTGAAGAAGGATAAAACGGGAAGTGTGTACAAAGGGGCAGGAATATGGTGCAATGTGGACATGGAGGATTGTTGCTTCTTTCTGAAGCTTCCCCACAAAGATGGTCCTTCGAACCGCGTGGGGAACCCTCTGTCGAAGGATTTTTTGAACAAATTTTCCGAGAATGTTTTGGCAGGGGATGGCAAAACGGCACAGCGTGTTGTCGAGATTGCTCGAATGTTATCGTACTGGAGGAACAACCGGGATCGGATAACGGGACAGATTGTGGTTTGGCTGGGGAAAGAGAGCTTACCGAAACATTTGCGTGAAGAGGAAACCGATCACGGAGCAATTCTGCCTCAGGTGGTGGTTTGTGGAACGCTGACCAGACGAGCTATGGAGCCGACCTGGATGACGGCAAGCAATGCGCAGCGAGAACGCATCGGATCGGAACTCCGGGCTATGGTTCAAGCTCCCAAAGGGTATCGGATCGTGGGCGCTGATGTGGACAGTCAAGAACTGTGGATAGCTTCCGTGTTGGGAGATGCACACGCGGCAGGAATTCACGGGGCAACCCCATTTGGGTGGATGACCCTTAGCGGAACTAAGGCTAGCAAGACAGACATGCATTCGGTAACGGCTCAAGCCGTTGGAATCTCTCGAGACCATGCTAAAGTTATTAACTACGCCCGAATCTACGGAGCGGGGCAAAATTTCGCCGAACGGTTGCTCAAACAATTCAATCCAACGTTTTCGGAAGCAGAAGCCCGCTCGAAAGCGATTAAAATGTTTGCTTTGACTAAGGGTAAAAAGTTTTACTACCTCAGAGACGAGTTCAAGGATCAGTTTCCTAGTAGTAAACCTTACTCGGCCTACGAAGCTCTTAAAACGGCTAAAATTAGCAATAAAGCAGTTACGGAATTATTCGAGCCGGCTCGCTGGGAAGGAGGAACCGAAAGTGCCATGTTCAATCGGTTGGAAGAGATTGCTGGATCGGATAGTCCGGTTACACCGTTTCTCGGAGGCCGACTGAGTCGAGCCTTGGAACCGCAGGAGGGTACTGAAGATCGATTTCTGCCAACCCGCATCAACTGGGTAGTGCAGAGTGGAGCCGTTGATTTCCTTCACTTGATGCTGGTGTCCATGCGGTGGTTGATGGGCAATCGGGTACGATTCTGTCTAAGCTTCCACGATGAGGTGCGCTACCTGGTGGAGGAACGGTACGCTTACCGGGCGGCCCTCGCCATGCACGCGACCAATCTGCTGACGAGGGCGTTTTGCGCTTCAAGGTGAGCTAGTATTTTTGTCTTTATTCTATCCAGTTACAACGATTTTTGTCCACATAGAATCGGCTTCAACGATCTACCTCAATCAGTGGCCTTCTTTTCGACGGTCGAGGTCGACACGGTTCTTCGAAAAGAGTCCCAGCAGGACTGCAAAACTCCTTCGAACCCACACGGTTTGGCCGTTGGCTACGGAATAGCTAACGGTGAGTCCCTGGACATCTACCAGTTGTTGGAGAAACTGGGGGCGACCGAAGAGATCGACATGTCCCGCTGGGAGTGGCATCGAAGAGACCACACAAAAACCACCAGCAAAGTCCCAAAGAAAAACGTTAAGACGATTCGACGAAAGAAAGCAGAGTAAATAGGTTCTTGTTCTACTGGTAATTTTTGTTATAATTTACTATCTAAAACTTTACGAAAACGTTTTGTACCAATGGGATAAGTTAACGTCCGAAACGGGTAGATCAAAGGGTTCAATCTTCTGGGATTTATTCCGGAATCGGTTGGGAAAGTCACGCACAACGTCTTCCTGTTTCAATCCTTCTCGTTCCTTACCGATGTTCCGACAGCTAACAGTCCGAGTGAACAGCGCCGCTTCCTTCCAATCCGAACTGTACATGTACTCAACGATGCTATTCAAATCCTGCAACAATTTCTGGATGAAAAATTCATATTTCAATTCCATTTCCCCAAAAAAACTACCTTCTCCCGCACATCGTTCAGCGAAATCTGTGGGAACAGATTCACTTTCGGTCGTCCGGCACGACATTTCTCTGCCGCCGTCTGTTTTGGCGTTTCCTTTCTAACGTGTTTTTCTTCCGCAACGGGCCGTTTTAGTCCCAGTATCTCTTTGGTTCGATGGAACAGATCGAAGCGCGTCCGGTGCGGTACCTTCTCGAGCGTTTCTGGATGTCCGGTGAAGTCGGCGTCGTGCGCCTTGAACTTTTTCCGGCCCGGCCACATGATTTGCCTTCTTTTTTCGTTCGAAATGTCTGTTTGATTTACAAATGACACCTCTGCTCGAGGAAACATCAACGGATTGCTAGGTTTTTTTTTATTTTAGAGCTGATTGGTTGATGATTGGTTTTGGCGTTGAGGGGAATGAGGTTGTAATTTTTATTCGCCACTGATTAACGTGGGAAGATGAGCACATGCTCATAGTCATTGAAGATTGATAGAATTTAGCCCGTTCCGCAAATCATCTAGGTATGGAATACATAAAATCAAATCAATGTAGAACACTTATTACTAATAACTTAAATATAACGAAAAAAAATGAAATGAAAAAGAAATTATATCAGAAACTAACTCTCTGGAGCCACCATTATAAAACAATTTGTTTCACTCGAAATAAGGCTTATTATTTCTGCTAATATTTGCAATCACAGCTGGATTTTGGGAAGGTACTGAAAGAAGAAATTAAGAATTTTTGCTAACAATATATGATTTAAAGTTAAGATTCTTGGCTGGAATTCAAGTATTAAGTGAGGTACATCGGAGTAAGTGTGGACGCGGGATAAGTGTGGACGAGGGCTATTAAAACAATACTGTGCACTATTTTTTCAAACTTTTAATGCAGAATGATCAATTTACTTGTAATCTATCCAATAACTGTGAAAAAGATACGATTCCGAAAAAAACGGATGCTCACAGCGACTTTTTGCAAATTTGTCGTAAACTACCTGCCTCTTGACGAAAAATTCTACATTGAAACAATCCTTACATTCGAAACAACCAGTTAGGAAAAAACGGCGGTAAAAAATGAAGAAATAAGAATTTATTTACAAAAACTTAAATTTTGTTTCGACGATTAGAGACTCAAACGCATTTTGGTTTTCTATAACAATCTGCTTCACCCTATTTCCGTGCCTTCAGATTGCAGATCCATATAGCGTACAGTTGGCAAGATTCAAGTGAAGTCCATTGAGCTGAAAAAATTGACACGGCAAACAACGGAACCTGTTCAAGCGACAGACTATGTAAAGGTGGCTCCAGAGAGTTAAGGCGCGAGCTTGCGAATTTCAGGACAGGGGCTAACGCAATCAGTGGCTTAAATGTTTGTTAAAGTAAATGAAGGAACACTAGAATTGATTTTCGAAGAAAGAGTGGTCCTAGAGAGTTTTGCCTTTTTCAATTTGTGTCTTTTCTTCATAGAATACTTCTGACATTTTGTCGATAATATGAATACATCTCACACAGCAATCTGAAGTATTGCGTTGAATAATGATGAAACTTGTGCGAATTTCCTTAAACTCAGCTGTACTGTCTGATTCTTTTCAACTCATTGAAGAATACCATGAAATTTTGTTTAATCCATTTTGTTTCTCATCGAAGGAAAAAAGTAAGAAAATGTATGATAGAATGAATTTGAGTGCTCGTATGGCGGCTATCATGTTGAAATTTTTCTACTGAAGTTCAACTCGGTTCGACTACTGTAATACCAAAATGGCTCACTCGAGTAAAATGACTCGTGACTCGGCTTATGTAATTGAGCCCATAAATTTTTTAAAATTCAAAACGAAAATAAGTCTAAACATGAATCAATACTAAAAATAGCAAAAACTAAAGTGTTCAGCAGTGCGTTTAAGCGTCGCGAGCTCCCAAAGCTGTTCACAAAATATCCGTTTTGAGAAAATTTGACCTACGTAGTTTGTTGAGAATTGAGTAGATATGTTTTACTAAGCTATCTGTAGAAGATTTTAAATGAAAAAACCTCGAAATACAATTTTATTGAAATTATTCATAAATCCTGAAAGCTAGTGTTTCTTTAATTTTTTGAATTGCCAAGAATAAATCTATCTAACGATGTATAAAAACGTTGGAGTTCGATAAAAAAATTTTGACCTCTATCCCGGATTTTCAGGTAGGAAAAATCTTACTTGAAAAAAATGACATCCAATTTTAGCTTTGCTTAGTTGAATTTAAATTCTCCATGAACAGATTTTTTAGGCTCAAATTTCAGTTTTTTCGGTGATCTGATAATTATTTTCATAGAACATACTTGGTCTCTCAAAAATCTCAGTTCTTCAGTATATTGGAATGAAGATTAAGATCATCTGGATGTGAGTTTCGGGTCATATTGACCCGAACAGCTTTGGAAGGTTAATGGGAGCTCTTGGACACTGTAGATGAAGTACGCACTTCAGGTATCCTTAACTGTTTTTTGTTTATTTTGGATTACTGCGATCATCAACACTCCTCCTCAATCTGGATTTACCGGAAGCCAACCACGATCTGGTCCTGGCTACAGGCTTCGTAAGTCCATCGTCAGCTTGCTTGTCGGTTCGTACATATTCTACATGTACATCACCTTTTTCCAACACACATCGAACAAATAAATGCCTGATGTCGATGTTCTTGGCTCTTGAATGTGTTGACTAGTGTTGTGATTTGTCTCATCGTTGCAATCGATAGGGATGGGACTAAAATGTACTTCGGATATATAATAAAATCACTTGTTTTCGATTAGAGAGAAAACCCAAAAGAGGAACCACTACGCCAAAGCCGCTGGTTAGTCTTAAAACAAATCAATAAAAAGCAATCTCTAAGACATAACATTTTTGGCGACGAGGATTCGAACGAATCTATCAAGATAGTCCTTCGAAATGGGAGGAGAATCCGACCACGGTCAAATCGGTTCCACTCAACGCCAAGCAGCCAGTTCCAGCCATAAGGCCAAGCCGACATCTAGCTGGCAATCCTACGGTTGCTCGAACGTCTGACAAACCAGAAGTAGCCTCAGTAACAGAATCCGGAACAAATACTGGAATCCCTTTCGTCAAACATTTCCGAATTAGTTTACGACTAGGAAAACGGATTGACGTTCCAGCGGTGGTTTTCCCGGTATCAAGATTTGTTCGAGAACGACGCATGGCAGGCGCACGATGCAGCGAAGGTCCGATTGCTGCTCCGCAAGTTGCACACTCTATCCCACAGCCGCTATCTCAACTATATTTTGCCTGCATTTCCAAAGGACATCGATTTCCGAGAAACGGTATCAACCTTGAAGAAAATTTTCGGCAGCCAGGTTTCCAAGTTCCGAAAGCGTTTCCAGTGTCTCCAGATTGTCAAAAACGATATCGATGACATCATCGATTACGGCGGAAAGGTAAACCGGCATGGGATTATTTCGAGTTCCAGAATCTCACTCTGGACCACTTCAAGTGTTTGGTATTCGTCAGCGGTCTGAAATCGGCGAAACTACTACTACAGTACGTCCGTCCGAAGAGGTGGAATCCAAAACCGAATCTCCGATATAAATTTTCCTGGATGAATTTGGTCTTGAAGTTCCGCAGCCTCCACGACCTGTATCTCATGCCGATGAAGCAGTGCCGAAACCGGAAGATGGTGCAGAACCTACTTCAATTCATCTCTCTAACAGACGATGAATCGCTCAAGTCGGATGAAGGTGAAGCCAAAGTTCCAGAAGAGGTTCCAGCACGACCAAAACGTATCCTGCGGCTACCATCCAAGCTCGAAGGGTACCGGATGTTTTTTAGCGGGGGAGAAATGATACATCGAAGCAATCATGAAAATCAAAAATGTATCGAGGCAATTCATGATTTGAGCATCAAGCACATGGAGTGAAAATTTAGTCAGTTCTATGTTAGTCTTAAAACAAATCAGATCAATAAAAAGTAATCTCTAAGACGTAACACATCTTATCAGCAACGGATCATCTCGCTGTCGAACAATGATATCAAACGCATCCACCATTTTAATGCCTCCTAGACTGGTCTTCTTTAAACTGTGCTCTACAACAGAAATTTTTCAATAGTTTTGTTATGATGAAGTTTGTTCTATTGAAACATAATTTTAACAAATATATGCGCTTTTAATCATAAAAACTGTTGAATTTCTCAAACTAAAACCTGAGAACCTATTGAGAAATTTTACTCTCAGGAGCCACCACTAATTTGGCGTATTGATTTAACAATGATTTCCGTCTTTATCAACACAAAGCGGCCACAAAATCGGGTTTTCCTGGAATTCAGAATCAATACCGCGTTTTCTGGCGTTTAGAAGCATTTTTTGGGTTCATTACACCCATAGAAGAGGTTGCAAAAATCCAATGCCTTTTTAGCACATCTCTGTGCCGATAATGCTCTGAAATGTGCACTGTGCCGAAGACGGTATGTTTGAAAAACCGTAACTGGCATAAGGACTCGGCTCCCAATCAAAATGATGACCACTACATTCAAGCGAAACAAGAAAAACATTTTATGGGATTTCCTTCCTATTGGATAATTCATCCCAGAAACAAGAAAATAAAAATTAAAACCATAGCGCTGTACTGAGAATCGAACTCACATCACCAATTGTAGCGTCTTGCCAGTCCGACATTCTAACCAGTGTACTATTCGAGCTTCATGCAGGACGAGGTATATTTGTCATAGGCTTTCTGTTACCGATCAATCACAAAAAACGTACAACGGCGGCTTCCCGGCGTTTGGCCTCCTTTCAATGCATTCCTTTGTCTTAAGATGGAAACGGGAAAGGGAACGGGAGTGAAGGAACGGGAAACCCATTGAATGAGAACTGTGCTTTGCTTACTGCCTGCTATTACATACACACGCTACATATACACAGCTGCTAAAGCCGGGCAGCTTGGCCGGTGTTGTTTGCCGGTAAATTGAAGGAATGTTTTTGTTGTTGCTTTTGCTACATACACACGCACAGCTTAGCCGTGTTTGCCGGTTGATTGAATTAGAAGGATGTTTTGGTTGTTGCTTTTGCTACATTCACACGCACAGTGCTCGGTTCGCTGGCTGCCTGGTGTTGGCCGGTATTTATTTCCATCCTTCTTCGGCTTGTGATGCGATTGGGAGGGACGCGAAAACGTTTTTATTTTGTTTCATTCAGACATACGCAATTCGGTTACGCTGGGAGGTTAATGCCGGTGGGCGCAAATCGAATCAGTGCCGGTCGCGTTATCTTCTTGTACCAATGATGCTATGAAATTGACTACACGCCATTGGCACAGAGGCTGAATTTTGGGTGTACTTGAAAAACGCTTTTAAAATTTTTGATTCCAAAATTCGGTCCAAATCGCAGAATAATGCTTCTAAAGGCACGTTGTTTTTGTTAAATTTGGAACGCTTTTTTTTTCAATTTATAAATTTTAACATCCCCCGTCAGTTTCTAGAAGTACTGAAGGGTGGATAAATCGATTTTTTCTCAAACTTAGTTTGGCCCCAACATTGACAGATTTCCCCACAACAAAACTAATTTCATGCAAATATTTTCCCACGGTTAGAATTCCGCCGAACAGAAAGATGACAAATGTCACTAACGAGCATAAGTTTTCAGCCCATTATTGCCCAGGTATGATGATGCCCAGGTATGATGATTTGTCGAACAAATGTCGGCCTCTCAATCAATCCCCATTGACAGGAATCAAATAAATGTCGTTCCGCCACGAGGGCACAGTTCAATCAGCCATCACCGCACATCGTTAGCGACTCGCGAAGCGTTGACAAAATCAACAACCCCCCGAAAGAAAACACCCAAATGAGCGCCTTTTCATCGGTTGCCACTTCCGTCATGCTGTATTGCTTCCTGACGGCGATGGTCGTAGATGGTTCGAAATCAGCCAACGACTGGCTGGCGGATCCATCGGTAACGGCCTTAATTGACAAAATTTTCTTCGGAATCGACAACATCGACGTGGTGATCGGCGATCCAGACTATGACCAGAGCGATGCGCTGGATCGGTTGTTCTGAGGATCATCGCGCTCGTTGCTGCTACTGGCGGGGAAAAGTTTTCGCATCTATGGGGAAGCCTTTCCGGAGGAACAAGGTTGCAGCGGAGATCGGCCGCTTCTTTCGGCGAGGATCAACACCGACTCGCTGGAGATCACTGATACCATGGAGCGGGACTACAGCGATGAGTTCGAGTTTCTCGAGTGGGATCAGTCGTACGAGACGTTCGTCAAGATGTGGGATCAGAACCAGGACGATGGCTATCTGGTGTTTACGAATTTTACCGTGTTCGAAGCGCTGATGAGGTGTCTGTTGGATCCGCTGGGGACTTATCTTCTAGTGTTGGAACCGGATGACGGTGTTCAGTTGGACGAGGTGACCCGGGTCTTACAATCGATTTGGAAGAGGGAAGGAGTTTTTCGGATTTTCGTCCTGTTCAGTAACTCGGAAATCTACACCTGGTACCCCTTCGCTCGCAATGGAACCACATTCGGGACTTTGGTTAATCTTTTCGAAATAGTTGACGGCCAGCTGCCAGATGTACCGCGGGGTGATTTCGCGGGATACCCGCTGGTGATCGAGATGTTCGGTTCCACTTACAGTTCGCAGATTTATACTGCCAACGGGACTCCCACGGACATTTTTGTTGGGGCCGATGTGATCGCCAGCCGGTTGTTTGCCAAGAAGCTGAATTTTACACGTAAGCAGTTTTTTTTTAATATTTGAGCTAATTAATAATTTTTTTTATAATTTTGGTCTTTTTTAAGACTTTGAAGTCTTTCCAATCTTTTTAGGCTTGTTAGTTTTTTAGTTCTTTTTCCGTAAGCGTGCTTCCAGTAAAGTTCCTAATGAATTCAATATTAATATTGTTCTTTATATCTCACTCACCCCACGCAGCCATCTTCTTGCCGCCGGATTCGGCAATGTTTGGGCAGCGACTCCCCAATGGGACCTTTGACGGTGCAATCGGTCGCCTTACCCGGCACGTTACTGACATCGCCTTCGTGGGATTCTTCATCAAGGACTACTTCAGCAGGGACATCGAGTTCACCTCGGCACTGTACACCGACGAAATGTGCTGCCTGGTCAAGAAGGCCAGTCGCATTCCGGAGTATCTGCTGCCGGTTACTATTTTCCCTACGAATCTGTGGAGTTTGCTGTTCGCCATGGGTTTGGTCAGTGCCGTTGCCTGGGTCGTTGTGCGAGCTGTCATCCGGTGGATGTTGAAGCTTCGAATCGGGTACGATGATCGAAGTTATTCGGCGGTTCTTTTCAATCTTTCCGGTAAAACTCGCGCGGCTTCGATGGGACGGAAGATTGTTCAGATTGTGATCGACACTTACATTCTGCTCATAAGTGGACCGTATTACCGGTTTACCCGATCCGGCCACGAGCGTCTGATTCTGGTCGGTATCATGATGGTCAGTTTGATCTTCGTATCGATGTTTACCTCTGGCTTAGCTTCGGTATTTGTCAACCCTCTTTTCTACAAGGACATTGACAGCCTTGAACAGTTGGACAAATCGGGGTACGATACCCTGGTCAAATATCGGGGCTTCCTCGACGACGTATTCCCGGCCAACTATAGCCCGTTGATGGAATCCCTGCGCAAGAAGATGATCTACGCCCCAAGTAACGAATCTGCCCTGGGACGCGTCGTTCGAATGGGTAATATTGCCACCGTAACTCGGAAATCGACTCTGACCCTCGATAACGCGTTCTACCTGACCACGAAACAGCTGCACATGGTTTCCGAGTGTCCCCGTCTTTATAACCTAGCGTACGTGGTGCAACGGCATTGGGTCCTCCTGGATCTTGTCAACGATGTCCTGCTGCGGATGTTGAACGGTGGCCTCATCAACCATTGGATAGCGCAGATGGACTACAATACCACGTTGAGGGATCGAGAGAGGACTAATCTGGCACAGGAAGCCAATTTTAAGGTTCTAACGTTGGTGGACGTTCAATTTCCGATGTATATCCTGGCCATCGGTCTGGTGGTTGGCTTTTGGGTGTTTGTTGGCGAACTTGTCCACTTCCGATACATGAAAGAATAATAAAGGCATTTTTAAAGTTCCTGAATATTGAAAAGTTCTAAATAAACTACTATGAATCACGAAATGTTAAAACCGAAAAAAGGCTTAGCCTTTTTAGGTTTGCACACTTTAGAATGAATAATTTGTTGTTAGCGTCTTTTTGGCAAAGTTTTTGAAAGTATCAAGGCTATATATTGCAACTTTTCACTATTAAATCACAAATTGATATTCCTTAAAAATATACTAGATAAGTTATTTTAGAACATAAAAAACAGACTAAAAAAATAAATCCAACAGAACTCCACCTAATCTGAAACAAAAATGAAAGCTGAATGTTACCAATAAATAAAACAACAAATCATGTTCCTAAAACTATGAAATAAAAAAAACTACATATAGATAAATGATGTTTGACTGTAGCTGGAGCTGAAAAATTTCTCATCTGTGAATTTTAACAAAGAAAAAAAAAATCTTGGGCTTCAAAGAGTATACTGACGCTTTGCAAATAATGTCACGTGATCACAACTCAAGCAACCAAGAGTCTTATAAAACAGGTTCAAAAAAGCTTAATCAGCCTCAGCATTGATCTGAAGTACGTTTTATGCAGCTCAAAATTTAAGTTCTTGTTGATACTTTCGAGTCCCAACATAAGTCTTAATGGCGTGCTATACAGCTTCAAAAAATCGTAAAAAGATCAACAAATTTTTTCTCTATCTCAATTGCACCCTTGGCATCGGTTCATATCACTTTCTCTTGATTATTTACTATGTTTAGTACATGGTGCCGCCATGATGCCACACGCCGGATTCCAAATGTTTTTCC